>NC_057734.1:26502308-26566245 GCF_004010195.1 Chiloscyllium plagiosum | reverse complement strand
CGGCAACACGACGCCTGGAGGAAGAGCGCCTCATCTTCCGCCTAGGAACCCTCCAACCACAAGGGATGAATGCAGATTTCTCCAGCTTCCTCATTTCCCCTCCCCCCACCTTATCTCAGTCCCAACCCTCGGACTCAGCACCGCCTTCTTGCCCTGCAATCTTCTTCCTGACCTCTCCGTCCTCACCCCCTCTCCGGCCTATCACCCACACCTTAACCTCCATCCACCTAGCTCATTCCCAACGCCCCTCCCCCAAATCCCTCCTCCCTACCTTTTACCTTAGCCTGCTTGGCACACCTTCCTCATTCCTGAAGAAGGGCTTATGCCCAAAACGTGGATTCTCCTGCTCCTTGGATGCTGCCTGACCTGCTGCGCTTTTCCAGCAAAACATTTTTCAGCTCTGATCTCCAGCATCTGCAGTCCTCACTTTCTCATGGTTGATTATAACCTGGCGTAGTGTGATTTTTAATTGATTGTCCACTCCAGTCCAACACCGGCTCCTCCACATCATCCTTTAAGTTCAAGTGGGAAGGTGATGGCCTTCTGGTATTATCGCTGGACTATTCATCCAGAAATTCAGGTAACGTTCTCAGGACACAGGTTTGAATACCACCTTAGCAGATAGTGGAAATTGAATTTCATAAATATCAGGAATTAACAACCTAACAAGGACCACAAAACCACTGCTGATTGAAGGAAAACCCCATCTAATTCACTAACATCTGCCCTACATGCAACTCCAGACACAGAGCAATGTAGTTACTCTAAATTGCCCTGTGAAATAGCCTGGCAAGCCACTCAGTTGTATCAATTGGTATGAAGTTTCAATAAAGAAAATTAAATCAGGCGGACCATCTGGTATTGGAAATGACAATGGCAATAAAGGTTGGGAAATGGGGACCAAATCAATGTTTTTAATTGATGGAGTTCATCAATAAACACATCGATTTGTACCCCATTTCCCAATCTCTGAGAAGAAGAACCGGAAATGATATCACCCACCTTAACAGACCAAGACACATAAATAGATAGTGGGACTGAACACCAGTGTTTCACCAGAGGCTCACTTATGATGTTACCTAGTATGGCGACAAAACATCTGAAAACAAACCTTCCAGCTCAGCAAGGAAGCTTACAAACTGATTCATATTTTTACTTATTTGAACATTGCAAGAAAGCAATAATTCAGATATACATTGCTTTAGCATTTTCAATTGTTATGGATAGAGAAACTACACTAAAACCAACACTTTATCCATTCTAATTATTTTCCATTTTCCAAAATATAAACTTTTATATTGTATAAACTAAGTTGACGAATATGATACATGTTAAAATTACAGCTGTCATCTTACCCTTTTCTGTTTAATAATGGGCATTTTAAAAGTTAGTGAATTCACACTTTATCATCCAAAATCGTAAGACATTTAAATGCTGTGAGAAAACAACAAACACTCTAATTTTATTAATTTAGATAACACGAACCTTCGCCTGAAACTCTTGACACACATTAACTGAATTGGGAGGACTCAAGAATACATATCTGAATTTCCGGAGACCCACACTCCATTCTGGTAAACGCAGGGGAAAACGTTCAACAGTTGCCATGATTAATTTTTTTGCAACATTCCTTGGAGGAACAGAATTAGTCAGATCTCACGATGAAGTTGGTTCCTGTTCCGAGAGAAACTCCAAGATTAAAAAGGTACGTTTTAAATGCGTAAGACTAATGAACTCTTGAATGAGAAAGACGACTGTCCCCGATACTGTCGCTCCTCGTCAGTAAGTGATCCAGGCCCACCAAAATCTCAATCGTTCTCAGAGTCACAGATTTATTACAGCGTAGAAGGAGGTCGTTCGGCCCATCGTGTCTCTGCCGGTTCTATTTCCTAGAACAATTCTCCTGCCCTTTCTGCCAGTTCTTGACTTGGAAATTGAACTAGCATTTCACATATTGCGCTGCCAGCTTTTTCTGCATGTTAACAGCTGGTCTTAACATTGACGGAAGACTCACGAACGCGGCTCTCTCACTAATGTGAGACCACGATGCTGCATTCGTATGAGCAGTCAGAACAACAGACGGTTAATAAACGGTTCCGTCAATCACCACGAAACCAGCCCGAAGGGTCACAATGGCCTGCACTCTGAACCCCGCCCTTTAACCCGACACGTCACTTGCCGCCTAGTGACAAGATGGCCGCCGAGAGGGTGGATTTGGATTTCGGGGACCGCGAGTTGTTTGATGAGTTTGATGATTCAAAACCTTCGCACATCCGCTTTAACGACTCTGAAGATGTGGGTGAGGCAGAGGCTATGAGGGAGAAACTGTTGGAATGCGAGGAGAGAATAGGTTACCTGAAAGCGGAGAATATCCTTTCTTTTAAAAGAAATGTTCCTCGAAAAATCAAACGGGGCGCCTCGGGAGCGATTGGCTCGTGTCGAGAAGCCGCGTTCAAGGAGACGGGGCAGAACGGCGGTTTAACGGCGTTCGCTCGCTGTCCTCAGGCATTCGTTGTTGTTCTTTCAGATCGCGGTTAACCGTGTATTTTTTAAATTCTGGATTTTTTTGAAGAGGTTTCACTTCTTGGTTTGGCTTCACCGGATAGGCCCGGATCATAGGCCTATGTGTCATCTCTTTCTAATTTCATTTCAGTTTCCTGAGATAGCTCAACAACACCCGTATTAGAAACAACCGGTTTTTTTCCCCCTTAGTTCTCTTTTACTGTTCCCTACACTGGCTACACGATCTTAAATATGCAAAGTTAGAGAAAATTTAACTGTCTCTCATTTTGGGGTAAATACGTTTAAGGCGTAGGGCGTTTTTATACACTTTTAATGTAGGAGTGGGTGTAAATTTCGCGAATTTGAAACGCTTTTTTAAAATAATAAATCCTTTTTATCACGCTTGTAGAGTTTATTCATTTATATTCCGGAGGAGATTTGGATTGTCTGTTTTCAGACCGCTATGAATATGCATTATTTATATGACTCAATATTTTAAACTGTTCGTCGGACTCTGTAAAAAAATTAAATTGCAGTGCAGTACGTTTTTGAAATTTGCGTCACAGGTAGACAGGATGGTTAAGAAGGTGTTTAACACACTTGCCTTCATTGCTCACTCCTTTGAATATAGGAGTTGGGACGTCATGTTGAGGTTGTGTAGGATGTTGGTGAGGCAACTCTTGGAGTCCTGTGTACAGTTCTGGTCGCCTTGCTATAGGAAGAATATAATTAAATTGGAGAGGGTTTAGAAAAGATTTTCCAGGATGTTTCTGGGAATGGAACATTTGAGATTTTGTTTTTAAATACCTGGAAAGACTGAGACTTTTTTTACACTAGAGCATAGGATATTGAAGGTGATCTTAAGGTTTATAAAATCATGAGGGGCATTGACAAGGGTGTTTTCCCTCAAGTGGGGGCATTCAAAACGAGTGGGCCTATTTTTAAGGTGAGAGGAGAAAGATTTAAAAAGGACATTGGGAAGCAACTTTTTTTTTTACAGTCGTTCCTGTGTGGAAAGAACTACTAGAGAAAGTAGTGGATACAGGTACAGGGGGCATTCAAAACTAGTGGGCCTATTTTTAAGGTGAGAGGAGAAAGATTTAAAAAGGACATTGGGAAGCAACTTTTTTTTACAGTCTTTCCTGTGTGGAAAGACCTACTAGAGAAAGTAGTGGATACAGGTACAGTTACAACATTTAAAAGACATTGGGTAAGTTCATGAATAGGAAAGGTTTGGAGGGTGGTGATACTAGTTTACTTGGGGAACATTGTGTGAACCGAAGGGTCTGTTTCCATGGTGTATGACTCCAATAAACAATGAGGTATAATGTATTCAAATTTATTCTTTGTGTACAGGATTAATTTGTGAACCAATCAGGTTTGAAGACAAACCAGATTGAGTAAAACTAGACCATAACCCTGGATTTAGCCTCCATTTGCACTATATAGTTGAAATGTAGGTGCAAAGGCAACTTTTGCATGATTTTACTGTTTTGTAATGGTGTTAATGCACTTCAAATATGCACTTGAAACTGCCATCTGCCTGGAGGTTTGTGCACATAGATATGTTTTCTGTTTCACACATTTCTCAAATTGGGGAAAGAATGTGTCTATAGCCATACTAAGCACTGATGTTTAATAGTGGGTTATTCTGATGATATTTAAAGTGATTAGAAATTATGTTCAGGTTGTGAGCCAGTCTGTATGCTTCCCAATAGATTTGGTTCTGCATGAGTTTGCCTCTCATGCTTTCAGCTTGCCATGTTCTTGATCTTGTTTCCCACTTCTTAGTAAATTTTGGAATATTATCACAATGTGCACTTGTACTGTATATTTTACTTTGATGTAAAGCTAAGCTGATGAATATGTAGTTAGAATTAGAAAATAACTTGACTTTTTCTACATGATTGTGTAGATGCTGTCCAGTTTGAACAAAGATTATTGTAAATACATAGTAGTTAGATGCCAATTTATATTGTTTTTACATGATATTGTCTAGCATTTCTTTATTTTAATTTGGAGAGTTGAGTATCATCCTTAGTAATTCATCTTTTAAAGTTTAAAGAGAGAAAATCAAAGAGTAAATGGATTGTTGTAACCGTTGTATTTCTGGTATGATGTGTGGTAAAAGATGTGTTGGGTAATGCAGAGGTAGTACTTTAATGTGTTATTTGTCACATTTAAATATTTTTTGAAAAATATATTTAAGGTTTGATCTTGAATGCTTATTGTCAGTATGGTGCATAAGGATGTTTTCCTTGACAGCTATTTAACATCAGGAACTGAAGAGGAAGTTGAACCTATTGACCCAGCCAAGGTAACATGAAAGTTGAGAGCCAACATTCTCTCAAACTCTAAACACGAACTATGTCATATTGTGTCTAATTATAAAAATCAGTCACAAATATTCTATATTTCATTGTATATACTTTTATTTCTATACTTGTGAATTAGTTGCATGGCAATATTTGACCAGTTTGTATATTCTAATTTTTGGTTTGTAAATACCATTATCTAAAAGCTATTAATGCATCTTATAAGACATGGACCCATTTCTTGACATGTTGTATAATTTAATAAGATTACATGGGCAAAAAGTAATTTTGTTTAGTGGTTAGTGTTTGATTTGCTATCTAAGTGTTAATTTAGCTTTGATTCCATATTTCCAAAGTTTTGAACGTTTATGTTAAACTAACTTTTGATTTGTGCCAGTAAAATAGTTGTGAGTGACTCCAAAACAGATGGTCCAATGGTTCAGATCTTGTTTATGAACAACAATATTTCAAAGTAAGTTTCAGAATCATTAAGTTTTATTGCTTCTTTTGCATACTTCCAATTTGACACCAGCCATTCTGATTTGTACACTGATTTTAATTTCAGACAATTTCATCAAGAAATTGAAGACTTCATCACAAGTTTAGTTGAAAGATATGAAAAAGAAATGCAAAGCGACCCAGAAAAAACATCATTTAATGTGAAACCTCAGGTGAATATATTTGACAAAATATAGCTTTCATTTCATAAGTGTTGTTAAAATTTGCAAGCAAAAGTATGTATCTATCTTTTCAGCCATCTAGTGTGCTGCTCGAGGAGCACCTGAAAGTGAAGACATCGAATGCAGGAAAGAAGATCAAAGAAGCGTTTCATGTAAGTGGAAAGTCCAACTATAATTTTTTTCAAATTATGAAAACTGTGCAACAGAGTTGGAATTCTGTTGTACTGAGCTGCGGGGACTTTGGTTCAATCTTTGGTCTCTGGCTGAGTAAACTGGTTTTGGTTAGGCTGGCTGTAGGAGCAGTGCAATTTGGAGCTGAGCTAGGTTATTGTACACCACCCGAGGTTTCTGTACTGATTGCTGTCTACTTGCCCCTGTTGCAAATGCATGTGAATAACAGATGAGGGGTGGGCTTGAGTGTGGCACAATTATGGGAGTCATGTTTATGGCTCCTTTGAACAATTATTTCTTCGGTAAAGTATCAGATAAATCATAAATTATATTTGAATTATGTAATCTTCTGAGGGGAAATTCTAAGGCATTTTGCTGAACAGCAAAAGTGAACAGGATTTTAGAATATTTAAACATTCAGTCTACATTGTTCAACCATGATTAACTTCATGGTCATTATAATGTAGAATCTATTATGTATAGTTTCTTTCAGTATTGTTACTAAGTGCAAACAGGCTTTTATTTAAATTAAGGAGCAAAGCCACATTTCTGATAAAGTGGTTAGATCTTTTCCTTGGATGGTTGTAGGGATTTTATTTCCTCCATTTTTGAAGTATTGTTGTTGCACTTCTCTGATCCCTTTTGTTGGGTTCCCTTCATGAGATTCTTAACACACTTGATGCATCTGCACTATGCCAACTTTTGTGAACATACACGATTTATTTCACCAAGTGCACGTTTTTGGAGCATCAATTAACACTCTTCACGATGCTTGCAGGGCATATCAAGCGAAGCTGTGAATAAGGGATCCATCCTCTCTTTATACAGGGTTTTACATCACAGTCATGCCCACGACACAACCCCCTGCCACTCCCCCACAGTCACATGCCACTGGAAAACAATTAGATTATTTCCAGAAATAATGTGTGATTAGGTTATTCCTTTAAACTGCAGCATTTACAGAATATGATTAGATTGCCACCAGAGAGAAAAATACACTCCGGGACTTCCAATTTCTTACATATTGGAGAACAAAGACGCTACCAGCTTATTCATAAGAATTTGACAGCTAGTATTTAATCAAGTTATTGACACACAACATACAATGATTATAACAACCAGTAGATAGAATCCTCCCAAGTGGAAAAAATAAACTGCACCAGTAAAGTTCTTAAATCCTCAGTCCTTACTGACTACTCCACCCCTTCCAAGTTGAGTGGAAACAAGCCAGTTATCCAAAATCTCCTTCAGTGATTTTCCTGAAAACAAAATCCAGTCTGGCAGAGGTCAGCTCTGTTGTCTACAGTGGATAGGGACCCCAGGCCTCTGGAGATGCAGGGATCAGTGCTGTTCCTGCAAGGTCGTAAGGGTCCCTTGCAATAAAGTATGCTCCCAAGGCAGGGTGCATGTTTGTGGGTTAGGTGTAGCCATCAGTTTGCTTTTGGCCATCTTCGTGTTCACCTTTGCAAATTCCAACCGGGATTAAATCGAATGCCATTTAATGCATTCTTTGCTGCTTCTGTTCCTGTTCTGCTCTCAAATTTAACAGCTTGATCAGTGAACCTTCATATTTCTCAAAGGTCAAAAGAGAAGGTAAAGCTCACATGATTTAATATCCATAGGAAGGCCACTGACAAAAAGCTTATGGACGGTTGTTAGCTTCAATACGTTTTGCGTTCATGACTGGGGAGCTGATTCAATCCATTGTGTCCTCCTACTCCCACAGGCGGTGCTGGTGCTAGGAGAGCAGGTAGGGTCGCTAGAATGGTTGTGATGCTTTCCGGGGTGAATTGTCTATCAGAAGCGCTGCAAAAGGTTGCCAGGAATGTGACTTGGCACTGAGTGCGCAATGGGTAAAGCGTCCAGGGGGACTTGGATCAGGTTGTGAAGGGGTGGATGGTGGTCTGAAGGCATACTTTACCTGTGAATGGAGAAACTTTATAGACAATGTTAGCAGCTGTAAGTACCTTTGCATTTCCTATCTCATAATATTTAAGTCTTTTGTAGATGAATGGGTCTGTGCCTGCATCCCAAGGGATCCTCCTGAGTCAGTCATAAATTAGTTCTGCTGCTGACAGTCCAATGGTCGAGTGTGGGATGATCCTCATGATACCAGGCTAAAGGCAAGACCTTCAACCAGTTGAGGCCTGTTTCAAACATCAATCTAGTTTGGTTTTAAGAATCCTGTTTGCCCTTTCCACTATTTCTGCCACTTAAGAGTAGTAAGCACAATGGAATTGCTGAAAATGTATTGCTGGAACAGCGCACCAGATCAGGCAGCGTCCAGGGAACAGGAGAATCGACGTTTCGGGCATAAGCAGGGGCTTATGCCCGAAACGTCGATTCTCCTGTTCCCTGGACGCTGCCTGACCTGCTGCGCTGTTCCAGCAACACATTTTCAGCTCTGATCTCCAGCATCTGCAGACCTCGCTTTCTCCACAATAGAATTGCTGCTGGATATGCAGCACCTCACGTAGCTCTTTGTTGATTTTCCCTACAAAGTGGGAGCCATTGTTTGAACTAAGTTGTCAAGGCACTCCAAACCTCAGTATGATCTCTGTCAGGACTAATTTTACCACCATGGAGGCTTTGTTATTAGTGGTCATAAAGGCTTCAAACCATCTGCTAAACACATAAATAATAACAAGACAATACTTAGAGCAACGAACAAGCGGCAGTTCAATGAAATGAAGATGAATATTCTCAAATGGGCCACCTGGCAAAAGTGTTTTCCCTGTTATGCATTGCACCTCTTGACCGGCATTATTTTGTTGACATGTTGGACATGATATGACACACCTTTGGAATGTCTTGGCCAGTCGGGGGGTGCCACCAGGTATTTAACATGGTATATTCCGTCCTTGCCAATGTGGGTATCCGTATGAAGACAGTCAATAAGTACTGGTAACAAAGCATCAGGTATGCACACTTGGAGAACTGGAGTGATCCAGAGGACTTTTTGCCGTAGAGTACGAAGACCCATGTGTCTTCCATATTTGTTTTTCTAGTTCGGGGCATCTCTCTGTAAAAGCTGCACAGTGACAATGTCTGGTTATCCCCGTTGTTTTCTAGGCAAGTGATCGACATAATGCCTACTGGTTCACTGAGAACACAATTGCAAGCTGTTGCCGTATTTTTTGGCAGCTCTATCAGCTCTGGCATTGCCATTGCTGATGTCTATATTGTCCCTTACATGGGCAACTCATTTGATTATGGCCAGTTGCTTGGGGAGGAGGATGAGGAGATTTCAGACATATAGTGAGTTCTGAATAGGTGAGTTTTCTGGCATTGCCATTGCTGATGTCTATATTGTCCCTTACATGGGCAACTCATTTGATTATGGCCAGTTGCTTGGGGAGGAGGATGGCTTTGAGGAGATTTCAGACATATAGTGAGTTCTGAATCGGTGTCCCTGAGGAGGTCAGAAATCCGCGTTGTGACCCATAGCTGGTCATCGGTGTCATTATTTTGAAACATGATTGGCAGACCAAACATGTCAGGAGGCACTTCCATTTTACTCCCACTTGGCATTTCAATCCTGAATCCTTATTTTCCTTCTCCTTTCTCAATTTTTCCTGTTTTTCTCTACTCAGTCAAAATCCTCACACTGACTCTTCAGCACTGCCCAAGACTTAGGGTTTCCCTCATGATCACACATTCTGATCCCTCTTTAACAAGTGTTATTCTCCCAGCTGGCTTGTTTAGATTTACTCATTTATTTGTTATCTCCTCAGCAATCTTTCTCCATGCAGATATCGAATTTTTCCATTTAGTCCCCATATTATATTTCCAAATTGCCGCCTCTGTCCCAAGTTCCTCCTGTCAGCCAAATTTCATTTCCCAATTTTTTTATTTATTTAAACATCTTAATAGGCGCCTTAATTATTCCTCGTTTTAGGGTTCATCCTGGCATAACCAATGCAAAGGAGTTCCGACAACCAACTGATCCAAGCTCTGTCCCACTTTTAAAGTCTCAACTTCTTAACTTATCTCTACTTACAAGTCCATGGTCCTCTGTCTCCACACTCACTTCAGGGTCCTGACATTCATGTGGGGGATTTCCCCTCACTTTGTTGTTTTTGGGTGGCGTGACTGTGGGGCAGTGACAGGTGGTTGTGTCTTGTGTGCATGACTGGCTGTGATGTGAAATGCTGTATAAAGGAAGGATGGATCCCTTTGAGAAAGGACGCGAAGAGCAAAACATAAAATTAAAGAACCCAAAGAATGTTAGAAATAAAGCAAAAGGAAAAAGTATTAAGTAGGATAACTTTGCTGGGAAAAGCAGGAAGTCCAGCTCTGTACAAGAACAAATGTAGCAAATGTAGGGAACCAAGAAACTTAACAATTAGTCATTAAGGAAGAACAAAAAGCCTTTGACCGATCACTTCAAGTACGTACGAGGAAAGACAATAGGGGTTTGAATCAAGTTTACTGACCAAGCATGTGAGGTGGAAAACAATTAGGTGTGAGTTTAATACATTTTTTTAAAAAAGTCAGTAATCAAGTTAAAACAAGGCTATGATGTAATGAGTATGTGACCACACTTGATGTCAACACTTGGTGTCATCACCTGATTCAGTAGAAGAGCAGTTTCATCATCATTCTAGTAATATGATCAAAAGACTAACAAGTTCATCATAAGCACAGCAGGAATGTGGAGAGGACATCATGTTCATCAGTATGAGTTTGATTGACCTGTTTAGTGGGCAAAAATTGTATAAATACTAAAGATTGAGTGTGCCATTTCAGAGTAGTCTGAGAGATCACAAGGTTGTAAGTGCTGGTACCGCTACTCTGCTGAGGTTTTAGAACCTCTACTTACACTGGGACTTGGTGTCTTGTTACTCTATAACTGTGATACTGTAGTAAATGTTTGAATAAATGTGTTCAACCCTTAATGGACTGCTTGTAAGGATTTTATCCCCGGCAATTGAACGATTTCGGAGAAAACCAGGGAAGGTTGAGTAGACTGCAGTAGGGAGCTTTCAGAGAGGCTTCGACAAATTTGAATTGGGTTTTAATGGGTTTAAGTCTATTTCCATATAATTTTGCAAGCTGGGTCTGCTACCAAGATAAGAGGAGAATGCTTAGGTTTTCAATGTTAGTACATGGATGCAAGCTTTTGGAGTCATAGAATCAGAGTCATACAGCACTGAAACAAACCCTTTCGTCCAACAAATCCCTGCTGAACTTACTCCCAAACTAAGCTAGTCCGACCTGCCTGCTCCTGGCCCTTATCCCTCCAAACGTTTCATATTCATGTACTTACCTAAGTGTCTTTTAAGCATTGTAATGCCAGTATTAAGTAATTTTTAATCCTAATTTATGTGAAGTGATGTAAATAATTTTAACATGCCTACCATTTCTCAATGCCTGCGATGTTTTGCGATGCTTAATCATTACATGATTTACCTGAGCTCTTATCGCATGCCTATTGTGGTGCATGTATAGCAAAACATTTTTTCCAGTTTATATAATCTAACTTGGTAAAGTTAGATTACTTTACTTCTAAATTAATTTTAATGATTGAAAGCTAATATTTGCACAGTTCTAGGACTTTACCATTAACCTTGTATGTTTAGTTTTGTATTGCACGTCCATCTGAAGCATAATTATTTCAGTTTTAGATGATTTTAACCATCAAACTTGTATAATGTTATTTTGTGAGCAGGTAAACCGGAGGCTGTTATTTTGAATTGTTTTAATAAAATTGTTTTTTGAAGTAGATTTCAAAAAAATTGCCAATGTCCAAAATATAAAATGTGGGGAGACACAAATTAAAGACGTGTAATGCATTGAACTACTTGCGTTTTGAAATTCACATTTAATTTCAAAAAATAGTTTGCTCCTATTACAGTTTGATAACTTTGGCATTGGGAACATCAGTGTCAATTATTTATACCTATTTTTCTATCCAGAAATGGCAGAGCAGGCTGGAGAGGCTGAATGACCTCCAACTTCTATTCCTTATTCCACAATTGAATGGGCCACAATTTGTCTGCTCTGATGTGATCTTCCTCAAATGATTTCTGCAATCTTTATGGGGAAAATACCAGTTTTTACTGTGTTAATACATTTCAATGTGGTTTGGCTGAAGGTCAGAGCAGCTTTAGACCATCTTTATTGTGTGACTTTGTGCATTGGTACTACATTACAGTGTAGATCTTCTCCACCATTTGTATTTAATTAAATTATTGGATTGCAACTACCGCAATTCTTTTATATTTTGTTAACCTTGTGATCCATATTGTAAACCAATCTACAAAGATATATTTTGGAGGCAAAATATATTATGCTCCGAGTCCCTTATTGTTAGAAGCATATTAATTATTGGATACATTGTGCTAAACTTAACCAAGATTCACTTGGTATACTGTTCCTAGTCTTTGTTTCTTTGGATCTATATTGCCATTGGAAAAAATATCCATAATTCTCTACTTTTAATTACAATTCCGGTGCTTATTATGCAATCTGTATAACAGTCCTTACAATATGCTTGTCTGAAATTGAGACAAATAATTTAAGATACTAATAATTTTTGTACAATTCAGTTTTCCAAATCAAATTTATACATTTGTTAAATAGAGATTAAAATCTTATCTCCATTCATATTTTCTTTTTTTAATTTGGGAAACAAAATGTTTGGATAATCAGTGTTAATATATCAAACCACAAAAGGATGGCAAATGTTTACATCGGTTTTAAATTGTCTGATTTAAGGTCTGTTTTGGTGCTTTTCCTGCATGCTATTTTTAGAGTAAATTTTTAAATGAGCATTTGAATTTTTTTCTGTTTATTTGATGAGATCCGACACTCTATCTATAATGTCAAAGTATCTATGTACAGTGAACTTTTGAACTCTAATTGAATTCCTTCTGTGGTAATAAAATCATTACTACTTTTTGCCAGTTAATACATATGAGCAAAGTGTTTTTTTTTGTAACTTTTTTTTCATGCAGGTTGTGGGAAGCGTTCAGTACTTCACCACCTTTTGCCTTGACAAACTCGGACAGCCATTGCTAAATGAGAATCCACAGCTGACAAACGGATGGGAAGTACCCAAGTATCCTGCTCACTGGAATAATTCTACTTCAGTTTAATGTTTCTTTATTACAATGATAAAGGCCAAAATGTTCCCATAAAGTTCAAGTCCCAACACTAGAACCAAAAGGGGGAAAACATCCACCCCCTTGGCTTGTAGCTAGAAACAGTGTGGTGCATTTCCAGCAGTAAACAATTAAGGGTTTGCTGTTTCAACTAAATATGGAGATCTTCCCCCAAGGGCTACCAGGTCAATTGAAGGGCCAAAAACTCAGGAGTGTAATTAACGAGTGGTCAATGAGGGGACTGCAACTGGAAGGAGAGGGTGCTCCAAAAGCCGAGTTGCTCTCAAAGCAGGGCAGAAGGAGTTCGCAGTGGGGTTGAAGTTGCTGGAGCCATGCAGGCAGACCCTCAGAGATAGAGAAGTGGGTGGTGATTATTAAGGTGGTAACTTTTGCTGGAACAGTAGCCATTCTTGCCTATGTTCTCCACATCGGTCATGGAGTGATCAAAAAGGAGAGTATTCACCCTCACTGTTAACTGAAAGGTCACTTAGTTACATTGGATTGTCCCTGTGTGGGGAGCAGGGAAGTGGCCTTTTTTGTGTATTGATGTTGCTCAAATGATTTTCTGGTAGCCAACATGTCTGCCAACATTCTCAGCCACGGCGAAATGCCTTGGTGGTAGGCTGGGCACACCCCAATGCTTTTTGTGCTATTTTGCCAGCTTTTCCCTTTCACAACATTTAAAATTTTGGATTATTTTGGGAGGACAAAAATAGATAATGTGGATGTTTGCTAGACCTTTGATAAGTCCATGAAATATAGTGATATTATTTTGGGAGTTAAATATTTATCTCATTAAGATATTAATTTTTCAGAGGGAATTTTATACATTCACTTTTTATTTTGCGTAGTTCCAGATGTTTGTAAATTTTAGATGATTTACAATCTGACTGAAATCCTGAAATCTTTTTCACTATTCTGTTGAAATAATCCTCCTGATCTTTGAGAGGGGAAATGAAAGGAAATAAATGCAGTGTGTATTATAAAATTATTTTTCAAACATAAATTATCCAGAAAGATTGCACAATTTTAATTACATAAAAGTAACAAAAGTTACTGTGTCCCTAATGGGCATGTCTGATGTTAACCTTAGGAATTTTGTTTACCTTCTTGACTTGCTGTTATAAAACAGGATTAGTAGGCATTAATTAATTTGACCTTTTGGCACTGAATGAAATTCTGTGCAGCAAATAAAACAAAGGTTCATGCACACATAGAAATGGTAATTGCAGAATTCAAGAAATGATATTGCTGAAAATAGTCATATTGCCAAATCTTTTCTTTTCGCATTCATCGATACAATGCAAGGATGCCAAATCTCAAATGATCACAATTTATAAATTACAGGTGAAAAAAAAAGCTATCAGGTTATCAAATTGACCCTGGTTGAAGGTATCAAACTGTGAGCTCCTCAAACGACCTGGTAAATAAAGGAAGACAGGACTTGAATGTATTCCTTTTGTTTGCAGAGAAAGTAAATGAGACACTTTTATGAGCTTGACTAGCCCAATCTCAGAATCACATGGAACGATAAACATTTTTGAGTTTTGCAACGGCAGACATTTTGAATTTGGGGTGTACTCTGCCAATTATGAACAGCCATAAGGAAAATGTTTGACTTGATCAGCCTATTGCTGGAATGTACAGCTATGTATTGCATAGCACCAACATTTATACACAGTGTTGCTCATTGTGTGGCCAAGAGAATGTCATGAATAAAAGTATACTGATAAATGTGATTGTCCAATTATCCAGCACTTTTACAGAACAATACTTTGTGTTCAAGTAGCACTACTAATAATCAATCTAATGGCTCATTTACACTCACTCGAAGTGACATACTTTGTTATGCAGGGGTCCATTCTTTGCAAACAAAAAGCAAACCTGTTTTGCACCTTGTTTTAATTATCAAGGAGTTCGCGAAGCCTGTGTTCCCCATTGTTGAGGCACTGCAATGGGAAAGCAATCGGTCTACTTGCCAACCAATCGGCTTAATGTTTTAAAATTTGATTACTGATTGTTTGAAACTAACTGGTGACTTGATGAACTCAAAACAAAAATAAACTTTGGCAATATCTCTCTCTTCTGGTTATCATTAATCAGATGAAGAGAATAGTTTAAGATTACTGTGATAGTGCAGATACGCAGGACTAATTTTTCATGGAACATGACCAAGTTGATAGTTCTGCAGTTACTAGAGGTCCTCAGTACATTTTTTAAAACAAGATGTGCTGTTGAGCATGTTTTAAAAACTTGCAATACAGTGCCGGACATTTCTTAGTCAGGAAGTCTACTAATGGACATGTTTGTGGAAGTGAATAATTCCTGAATTCGCTGTAAAGATATCAGCAAGTCTTTGCCCAAGTTGTATCCTTAGAGGGTCAAGAAGTGGAATTGAAAGCTAAGAGGTATGTATAAATGCATAGGCCTCAAATCTCCAAGATTGATATTATAACGTCATTTTATTGAAACAACTTAAGTGAAAAACACATTTTGTATCTAATAGGCCAAAACCTTGTTGTTTCAACTGTGGTTCAACAGAACATCACTTAAAGGATTGTCCAAAGGTAAGGTAAACATAATTTTGTAATAAGACATTTTTTTTCTAAATGGGTAAATTACACAAATCGTGGTTATGTAGAAGTCAGCAGTTAGTTTGTGTTATAAGTAGGAATTTATTTTGTATTCGGGTCTGATTGTGAACTAATCACAAGCTTAATTAAGTGATTGTATTTAATCTCTTGGCTCAGTTGGTCTAAACTCATCTCTCTGTCAAATTAGTTCTGGGTTCAAACCCCCCGCTCCAGAATGTGTCTCTACAATCTAGTAATTGTGAAAGAGATTGTCTTTAAAATGAGATGTTAAACTGAAATCTCAAGAGTTTGAGAGCAGCCAATTGTTCTAGCATTCTACATTAAAGTCCTCCCTCAAATAAACAGCACATTATAGTTTTGATGGTTTCTTATTTGTCTTTGGGATCTTTTTGTATCTGAGTTGGGTTTGAAGGGATTTAGAATATCTCAGCATTTTAAAAAAGAAAAATGAAATATGTTTTCATCGCACTGTTTAAACAAATATGTATGATAGAAAATAAATTATATTGAGAAATGATGTATGTGGACTCCTAAGTTAGTTTACTTAGAAAATGTGTCTGGTATGGTATGGAATAGCCAATTCTGAAATCTTGTTCTAGTCTCTGAGGCAGTGATTGAGATGAAGATACTGATGGGCAGTACAGCTTGCTGTTCTATTCTGCTTTTGTGGCTACTTAATCATTGACCTCAAATTAGGAAATACATGTTGTGTAAGTGGTCTCCAATACACCATCACAATCGAAAGGATCGAGTCAGTTTTGCCATAAAGTTACTTTTGAGGTGGTTATTGTTTCGGCATGCTTGTGAAGAATTAGTCTATTGTTGAGGAATTGGAGACCAGAGCGTACAATTTTTTCTCCCCTCTAAAAAGGGCTCTTCTTTATGACTTTATCTGGGCTATGTTCTTCAAAGATACTTTTTCATTCCCACTGGCTCATTTATTCAGTGATGCCATCACCTTGTATTAAACCCTTCTGTTTTAGTGCTGAAAAATGTGATATTCAGACTTTCACAGAAGCAAAATTATCAAACCACCATTCAGCTAAACGCCACAACACAAAGTTTTTTAAATTGGCACAAGTTAGCAACAAGTTTTTTTTAAATCAAAATAACTGTGCACATGGAAGTGTCAAAGTTGACTCCCTAATTGCACCTTCCACAGATCAGTAAGACGAATGTGTTTCCATTGCATTTGCCTAAAGTTGAAAGATTTTGAACCAACAGTTACTCCTCTGTTCACTACATCCCAAATCTCCAAAGGTTCAGATTTAAGTTTGACAATTGACATATTGTTCTTCATAGTGCAATTTCAAGCTAGAGATTGTGTATTCATTTACAACTAATTCATTACCTCTATGATTTTTTTTGTATCTTCCAGAATTCTATTAACTTGGATAATTCTTTGGCAGGTTGAAAAATTGTCTTTACAGCCTGTCCACTTTCCGCTGCTTAACCTTGAGCTTCCCTCTCTCTTCCCTCTTCTGCCTTGTCCACGCCTCTAGCAAATGACAGCTCACATACTTGTGTTCCTCCCTTTTTTTTTGCTTCCCCCTACTTGTTGCTCCTTTCTCTACTTGTTCTCTTCATTTTTTATTCTGATACTCTTAAATGGAATGTATAAGATTAAAACAACTTGTAATTTGTACAGCACCTGTCAGGTATTCTGTTGTTCCAACTTATGGAGGTTGAGTTTACTCTAGTTGTTCGGATGATTGAAGTTTTCTGAATTTTGCAGGGAATTAACCTGCCACCAATATGAGTGCTGCTGGAGGTCTAATCATAGTGTCAAGAAAAGAGGTCAATAAAATTTAAATGGAAAGGAAATAATGCAGTACAGAGAAAGTCATCTTTAAATTGATCTTCAAAGAGAAGCAAATCCTACTAAACTTGTGAATTTTTGATGATTGGTGTCAGTAAAAATTCATTTATGTATTTTTTTATAACAGCATGATATGTTGCCATTTAATTTGCAAGTGTTTATCTTGGTGTAAAATTAATTTTCATATAATGTTTCAATTAACTTTATAGCCACGTGATCTTGCTCGTATTAGTGAGAAAAGAAAAGAGTTCATGACAATGGCTAGTGATTCACCTCATTCAGGTTCTCAACAGCGGTATCATGCAGAGAGGTTTGAAAGGTTCAAGCCCGGTGTTCTCAGGTAAATATGCTGTTAGATTGGATTATCTTTAAATTATATAATACACAGGCCATTGAAATCCATCATTCTTGTGTGAGCTCTTTTTGAAAGAGATGTTCAATTAGCTCTATCCTGCTGCTGCTTCTCCAGAGCAGCACAATGACAGGATCTTCTGAAGGGAATAACTTCAGTTTTCCCCTGATGTAAAAGTACTCCTCCTTGTAAAATGGCATTCTATTTTGTTACCTTCAAAAAAAAAACTAATTTTGTGCAGTAACTAGCCTTTTTCAAGCAAAAAATTGTAGATAATCTGTTATACTATAGGCAGAATCCACAAAAGTACCTTCCAGACTGTGAAGCTGCACAATAATTTCTGGTATGGTCATGAATATTTATTGTTTGCAATGCTGAATAATGTTCATGACTCATGGTTTTCTGTTTGATTGCATTGGTTCTGCAGTGTAGAACTTAAAGAAGCTCTGGGGATGACTGATGAAACTCTGCCGCCATTTATATATCGGATGCGTCAATTGGGTTATCCACCAGGCTGGCTGCTAGAGACCCAACAAGAGAATTCTGGGCTTGCTTTATATGATGGAAAAGGTGAATCATTCCAAGTAATACTGTCTGCATATGCAGATACTAGAAATAAGTGGTGTGTACATTTTTCAAAAATCATAATCAATGCATTGAGGCACTCCTCTTTGTCATGTGGTAGTTTTGTATTTTTAGGTTTAACTTGATACTTTAAGGAAGGCACCATAATACCTCGTTCTGTTGCAGAATATGCTAAAGGGGATAGCTTTTATTTTTGCTGTTAAACGTGTGATTTGTTTCAAATTTGAAAGTTTAAACTTTGGATTGTAATGGGAAAAGAAACTGCACAAGGTTTTACTTCTGGTATGCAACAAGAGTTACTTTGGCTATGTAATGATATTCTCCTTATCCAAGAAATCCATATCCAGCATTCGTTACCCTATGCCACTGAATGATGTGTTCTTCTTCGTAACTCTGTTTATTTAGCCGCGCAACATTTGGGAACAGCTTGCCCACTAAGATGTTTAAGCTGCTTGCTCCCAAAAAATGAAAATAAGGATTGTATATTGTTTCTTTGAACTAGTGAGTATAAATGTCTAATCAGCTCATCAGAGACTAAAATTCAGACACAATTGTCTTTGAAGGTGATCTCAGATTTTTCAATTGTAAGAAATCTATCTGGCACACTATTGAATGACTCTTCTCAGTGGCAAGAAGCAAGCGTTGTATTTTTCCCTAACTAACAGAATCCTGAGAAGATTGTTTAATATTGAGTTCAGAGATTTAAAATTTTTATCCAACAAAAATGAAGGTATGAAGGTTTTCCACTAAAATTTGGAACTGTTGTCTTTTATTTTCTCGGGCATGCTAAAATATATTTTAACAACTTTTCTCTTTTTTTTAATGTATAGATTCTAGTGACAGTGAAATGGAACATGACAGGCAACATCTAAAACCTCGCCTTCCATCCTATGATACTAGCAAACTCATTGATTATGCAGGATTTAATACTGTTATTCCAAAAGGAATTCAGGATGTAAGCATGATACTTAATTCTCAATACTCTATATTTCTGCCCCATCAGAACCCTAGTTTCTCCTGTCTTTGGAGATGAGTGGTCAAAGGCTACCGTTTTAAGTTTGTGTTAAGGTAAATGTAAGGGCATGAAAGCTGAACCAGCTTTAGCAAACTGGGATATTAGAATAAAAGATATGATTGGTGAAAAAGCAATTTCAATTCCAATTCAGCTGTGAACAGGATAAGTGCAACCTCACTATAAAGAAGAATTCCATCCCACCCACCCACCCAATCAGTGGTTTACTTGAGAGGTTAAGGAAAGCATCAAAATTAAGGAAAAAGCATATGCAAAGATGAAAGTGAGTTGAGATGACTGATCAGGATGTAAAGTATGACAGAGAATGACTAAAAGGTTAGTGTGAACAAATATGTTAGAGTATGAGAAAAAGCTAGCTACAAATCCGAAAGAAACCTCAAGTTTCTTAAAATATCAAAAAATTGTAAGGAAGTGTGTTAATCCTCCAGAAGCTGAGAATGGGTAGTTAACAATAGATAATAAAAGATTCATAATAAATATTTTGCCCTGTATCTTCACTATAAATGATGCCAAATCATCCCAGTAGTATCTTTAAAGCAGGAGGATGAAGAAGTAGGCATCATGGTGAAATTATAATCACAAGAGAAGTGGTATTAAGAAAATGATAGAACTGCAGATTGATAAGTCTGGGTAAATTTATAGATTATACAGAAGTAGGTATAAAATAGTCGTGGAGTTGACTTAACAAGGAAGCCGACCAATATGGATAGGTTGAGGCAGATGGAGTTTAATGTGGAAAAGTGTGAAGTTGTTCACTGTGGCAAAATGTTATTTGAACAGAGAACAACTGCAGAATTTCATGGTGCAGAAAGACCGAGGTGTGCATGTCCTACAAAATGTTGGTATGCAGATACAACAAGTGATTAAGAAAGCTAATAGAATACTGTCCTTTATTATAAGAGGAGTTCAACGTAACTGACGGGTAACATCGTAACTTTTACAGAGGGCATTAGTGAGATCACATCTTGAATACTGTGTGCTGTTTTGTTCTCAAGGAAGTAAATGCACTGGATTCTTATTATAATGATATCTTGAATGAACAGGTTGTATTCTGAAGAAAGGTTGCACAGACTGGGTTTGTTTTCACTGATTTAGAAGGGTGAAGGTAGCATGATTTGAAATTTACAAGATCTTGTATGGTGTTGACTGGGTACATGTGGAAAGATGTCACCTTGGGAGTGAGACTAGAATCAGAAAAATGGAAAGCAGATGAATGGAAAGCTGACAGTTGTCCACCTTTGGAACTGCATGCTTCAAAAGGCAACGGAGACCTGGTCATTGACTATTTTTTAACGTGAGGTTGGCAGATTCTTGTTGGGCAAGGGAATAGAATGCTATCAATGGAATTTATTAACAGATCATCCATGATCTTATTGAATAACTTAATTTGAATGTATGTTTATAAATGTGTTGGTTAATCTGGACTTGCATTTTCTGGCCCATTGTAAGCATCCTCATTCTTTTCATTGTGTCAATTTTCCAAAGCAAATACTTGAACAACGAAAAGCGAGATCTTGGTCTGCAGTTTTTATCTTTTTTGTTGTTTCAAAATTCATTGTGTTCTTAGCTTAGAGTGGCTAACCAAGGAATTAAAACTTCATCTTTCAGACTCTTATGGTTAAATACTGTAATTAGTTTGTGTATTTATCAACTGAGCTAACATGGGATCCTTCAATCATTGTTTAAGCAGTATATGCCTTCCACAAAACTTCAACATTAACATTTTAACAAATATTATTTTGTCTGTCTTTATTTTGTCCTTGCAGGGACCTTTTCTCTCTCTTTATGGTTCTTTATAGAACAACTTTGGATTATCAGCTGTTTGGATGTTTCTGTAATTAGATGCTTTGAAAGTAATCCGATTTGGTGTCCCCTCACATTTTGCAGTATTTATATATTCAAACATTTTACCCACAACATCAAATAAATGTCATAAAGCATCATGTATCTGCACAGTCGTTTCCTTATTGACCACCAGTCTGAGGTTGTGTTAGCTGTGGAAGATCTTGTGTGAATAACTATATTTATTGGTTCAGGATATAAAGTTTTGAATGTAACATTTTGAAGAAAACGTTGTAATTAAATAAAGCAGGTCAAATAGCTCTCCTCAGTGATTTTGTTCCATACCTAATTTGTTTATGTACTGTTATGTGCCTGAAAGTTGTTTTTTCTAACTGACTTGATATTTGTTTCATGGTGTCAATAGGAATGGAGGCAGTATGGTTCAATTCCAATGCAAACCCATCATCTCAAGGAATATTTTGCACATCAATTGGTTGCTAATTATCCCATGGTGAGTTTAGCATTTCACCATCTTATGTGTTGCTCTTGTTTTTTTTATAATGTTGATTGAATCCAGATATTTCAATCACGTCTTTCAAAAAAATTGGAATGGGTAATTCCAAATTCACAAATATAAAGACAATTGGCAAAAATTGAATAACTTGCCATGAAACATAACAAAAAAAACTACAACTCAAGTAAAGTGATTCAGTTCTGTATTAGCTTCTGAGCCATCAGAAATGTTTCCTGAAGTTCAGCTGTTTGCTGCCAGATTTACATGGCTTCATCTCTATAAATGATGCCTTTTGCTTTAAAAGGAAACATTATAAAAACCGTGTAATTCATGCAAACTAAAAAAATGGATGGAAAAAAAAAACTAATGGAAATATTTTCAGTGTCAGATATCATTTGATCGTACTTAATATGTTTAATGCTGAGGTTTTCATATATTACTCCTTTTGTAGTAGAAAAACTGAACTATGAGCAAAAATGGGACTGTTGCCACAAATCAATCAGCCAGGACAGATTCACTGGTGAATCTTTTTTTTTTGCTTCCTAAGAAACTGATTTCCTGTTTGGCATGCAGTAGGCAGTTATAAGTTGGATGCTGTACATAAAGGAGATAAATTCAGCAGAATTCCCAATACTTAACCATGTCACCACCTTTTATTGGAAAGTGCAAATGTATTGATATGAGGTAAAGAGATGAAGCTTGAAAATTCCTTAATTAAATAGTCCACTGATGCTCACCATCATGGCACGGATGTTGAAAATGGCCATTTTGGGTAAGGTACCTGAGAGCAATAAATACATGTTCAACTATACCTCAGCATGGAACTGTAACAAGAGGTAGACATGGGGCGGAGCAATTTTCAGACTAATTCTGCTTTTTAACCATTGATATAAAGTAGAAAAAATATTTTTAAAATTTATATAACTTAATGGTAATCTTTCTTCTTCTTAGGCTAAATACTGTACAAACAAAAGGGGTTCAGATGTTGACTCAAGCCTACGAAGTGTAAAGAAGCGCAAGTCTGAAGAAATAGATATGAATTCTTTTGATATGGACATAGATTCAGGTATAGCATTAGATATGTTTGTCTATTCCATCATGATTTCTATCAAAATAATCACGATAAAGTGGTAGCTTCTTCTACAAAAAAAGTTTTCAAAGACTGTATGAAGTCTGTGTTGAAATTGAAATTTCCTCATGAGTGCTGGCTTTTAACGAATGAAATAAAGAAGGGGAGTGGAAAAACACCAAAGTTGATCTTCTGTGCATTCCTGAAATGACATGGCTGATCTTTAGTTTGCCTACTTCCCAGCTATGTTATGAATTATATCACACAGAGAACTGGAAACAAGTTATAGTTCTCTAAACCAATGCAAAGATAAAGCAGTGTTTTTGAAAATGAAAGTCAAGATATCAATTGGTTTCTCAGTACATTTTAGAATATTTTGCTGTGTAGTTGTAAAAATTTAAACATACATTAAAAATAGTTGACAGAAATTTGAGGCACCCTTTGTTTTTGTTGAAAGAAAGTACTGCCTGAACACTGTACAACTAGAAATTAATGCTTTTGAAATGTAGGTAAATTTTGTTAAAGAGCCAAGAAGGGTCAGTTTGCTGTGAGGAATAATTGTCCCCACAGACAGCGGTGTGACGCTCATTGAGAAACTTTGAAGAAAACAAAGCCAAATTCTCCTTGAACTATTTCCATTAACTTGTGCTTCATCCAAAACCTACTAAGTCCTGGCATTTTAAATGCTCATCCAGGTCCCTCTTAAATGTTGCAAGCGTACCTGCCTCTGACACCACCTCAGGCAGCAAGTTTCATATTTGTACCATCCTATGGGTGAAAAAATTATCTCCTCTATACTGCTTTATCCTCACGGAAATTTATGCTATCTGATCTTCTCATGTCTGTCATGAGGGCAAGATTAGACTTTAGGATCATAAGATTCTCATGATCTACACTATCTATGCCCCTTGTAATTCTGTCAGTCGGATACCCCTGTCAGCCTCCTCTGCTCCAGGGAAAACAATTCCAGCCTATTTTAATCTTTTCTCATAACTTGAGACTTTCCATCCCAAGCAATATCCTGGTGAATCTCCTCTACACCTTCTCCAGTGCATCATGTCCATCTGGTTGTGGTGACCACACCTACACACAGTAATCCATCAGTGGCCTAACCAATGCTCTATAAAATTACAAGACATCCATGTTCCTGTATTGTATGTCCCAGCTAATAAAGGCAAGAATCCTATATACTTCACCACCCTCTCTGTCTGTGCTGACAACTTCAGGGATCCATAGATTTGAATAAAACATCCCCTTGATCACCAGTAGTCCCTAGGAACCAATCATTCAATATCCATATTTTCCCCTTATTAGCTGTCCTCGGCTGATCAATTGTTGCAGAGAAGCACCAACAATGTCTTCTGTTGCCACTCCTGCATTATTTCTCCTAAAGGGAGTTTAATCCCTGAGAATCCAACATTGATTCCCTCTGTCCTTTTTCTCATCTGCATGTTGTCTCATTGTAACATCATCCAAAAAACACATCTCATTCCAAATGTGCGCTGACAACTGTCTTTCACGCCATCACCTCTCCACTATCACTAATTGTTATCTTGCTTTTCTAATGTCAGGTGTGAACAAGCAGAAATTTCCTGTAATTGAATATCAAGGAAGATTCATGTTGGAAGCCATTTTTTAACTGATCTCATATTTAGCACGTGATAGGCAGTTATAAGTTGGATGCTGTGCACATAAAAAAACAAATTCAACAGAATTCTCATTACTGATCCCTATTGATCCTTTATTGCTGAGTGCAAATGTGTTATCAAGTGAAGGATGAAGCTCAAAATTTCTTCAGATATACCACTGGATCTCCCTATCTGGGCAGTTATGTTGGAAATGACCATTTTGGATAAAGTATGTTAGGAAAGTGAAAGCAGTGTGTCTTTGATTCCTCTCTCTCACTCCAATTCCTGGTCTTTGTTTCCGTATCTCTGCATGGAATTGACTGAAGCTGAACGTGACTACTCATAGCCAAGATGCTATATTTGACCCCAAGATGAACTTCCAACCATACAACTATTCTATTAGGAAACTATAGAAACGTTTCAGCACAGAAAGAGGCCATTTGGCTGAGTGAGGTAGATGCCCATTTCATTCCACTTAAGCTTCTGTCGCTTGCAGACTGCAGCACTTCAGTTGCAGAACTGGGCTCATTTTTAAACTGGTTGAGTGTTTGTGCTTGTGCCTCAACAGGGAATTTGAGACACCACTCACCTGCTGGGTGAAAAGATTTTTGTTCTCTCATGTCCCCTCTATTCCTTTTCACAATCTCCTTAAATCTGTGCCCCCTGATAATTGATCCCTGTGGGAGGAAAAGCTGATCTCCGTCCAAACTTCTCATTATATTATACTCGTTTAAGTTACTCTTCAGCCCCCTCCATTTGAAATTAAAAAACCCTCCTCTATCCAATCTTTTTTAAGCCCTGACAACAGTTCTTGTAAAACTTTTCAAGCAATTAATCTTCCCTTTAATGCTGTGATCAAAACTGTATACACAATTTCAGTATGGCCTGGGCAGATGTCTTGTAATGCTAGAATTATACAATTAAATTGCTGCCTTCATTTATAAAACATTTGCCTAACTCTACTGCTGTCTCAACTGATCTGCTGTTGAAATACTCATCCACACTACTGTGACCTCTAAACTTGATTATTTCAACGCCCTCCTGGCTGGTCTCCAAACATACCTGACTCAAAACTTGTCCATCCAAGACATTGATTTGTAGCTTAACTCACCAAACTTGGTCCAATCCACCCGTCAGTCCTTGCTTGATTCACACTAGCTATCCGTCTTGATTTTTATATTCTCAACCTGTCATACCCTTTCATTGCCATGCCCTTGCTTATCTCTCCAACTTCCTCCTCTTTCAGTCTCTCTGCTTGTCTAATACTGGCCTTTGGTGTATCCTTGATTTTACCATTGGCAAGCATGCTTTCAGCTGTTTCCCTCCCTAAACACTTCTGTCTTTCCTCCTTTTCAGATGTTCCTTGAAACCTGCTTCTTTGACCAAGCATTTGGTTAGCTATCCTACTTTTTCCTTCTATTGTTGGTGTCAAAGTTTCATTGGTACCTTTCTTGTTAAACACCCTAGTATGTTTTGTTAGATTAATCAGTCAAATTATATAGCACCGGATGAAGAACCAAATCTCCCTGGTGTTGACTTGGATGTTTCTGGTCGCAGAACTTCCAATTGCAGCTGCAGTTGCTGAGCCCTGCTTATCAGTTGTCTCCAAAATAGCATTTCATTAAGTGAGGAAAAAAAAAGCTTGTTTTCTACTTTCAATATGGACTAGAGTAACTCGGGGAAATGCCTTGTTTTCAAATATATTTATTGAAGAAGATATTCAAACCTTAGCTACATTAATGTCATTCATTACAAAAAAGTTATTTCATGTTAAATAAATAGGCCATTTCGTAGTCAGATTTGCATTTACGATATTAGGTACCCTGTGACATCTTGGTCCACTTCTCAGTCATCGCCCAGCACTGCCTTTCCTTCCCACTGCACTTTCTCATACAAACACAGGAATTGTTGTCTTTTTAGCTCCTCACTTCCCACAGTCCATGGCCTTAAACACACTTTCTCCGTGAAACAGCAATTCACTTGAATTTTAAATGAAGTGGATTATCATCCAGCTTTTTCGACGTCATGAAGGTCATACACCGATTAGGTGACCTAGTTTCCTTTCTTCAGACATCAAACATAAACCTCCGTTCATCTACTCTTTTTCAGTTCTATGTTCCATTACAATTCTGACCTCTGCTCCCTGTTGTATTTGAAGGAACCTCACTACAAGTTTGAGGAGCAGCACTTCATTATTCAGTTAAGCATTTTACCAATTTCTAAATCAACAATTTCAGGTCACAACTTCAGATTCTCTAATCCTATCATTTTTTAAAAATTCTCTCCAAATCTACACTATCTACTTCTACCTTCGAGAGATCCACCTGTCACATCCAGCCCTACCTGAGAAAGAAATTATTGGGCCTAATTCTACTTACAATTTTTTTAGCCTGTAACAATGCAGTATGCAGTATTTAATATCCATAAATTTGCAAAGGTGGTCTCTACCTCAACCACTCTTTTAGGCAGAGTTCCAAACCTGCTACCATCTAGGTTAGAGATTTTTCCTCAACTCCTCTTTCCCATCCTTCTGGCAATTACTGAAAATTTACAGTCCTAGATATTGGCCCCTCCGATAAGGGAAATCGGTCTCTCCATTCTTCTCTATAGAGGCTCCTCATGTTTCATATGCTACAATTTAATTTCCCCTCAGCCTCTTCTGTTTCAAAGTAAATGATCCCTCTTATTTACTCTTTTTCTCACAGCTGAAATTCCTCATTCCTGGTAACATCTACATAAACCACCTGTGTATACTCTCTAGTGTGAGCATAGAAAAAAGGAGTAGGCCACTTGGCCCTTTTGACTCCGCTGCACCATTCATTCAACTCAAAAGCCATTACCTTATTTTCCCATAATCCTTTGATCCCTTTTACCCCAAGTGCTATGTCTAGCTCCTTCTTAAAATCATTCAATGCTTTGGCCTCAATGCTTTATGGTAGTAAGTTCCACAGGTTTATCACACTCTGCTGAAGAAATTTCTCCCTATCACAATCTAATGATATGGGATAAATGATTTAAGACTATCACTCCTAGTTTTGAACTGTCCAATTGTTGGCAACATCATTCCTGCATGTACCCTTTCTACTCCTGTTGGGGTTTTACAGGTTTCTGAGATTTTCCTAGTCTCTCTTTTGATTGTCTCTCCACCAAAATGCATGACTTCACGCTTTCTTTCATGCATCGTTCTATGCCAAGATTTTGACCACACTCTCTCACTCAACCTATCTGGATCCATCACTGATTCCTTATGTTCTCATCACATGTCCTGTCATGTGTTTTTGTATTTGAATACATTACACTTTCCCCCTCTTCCAGATCATTAATATAAATGGAAATAATTTAGGCCCTAAATGATCTGTGTGGCACTCCACCAGTTACCTCTTTCCAATCTGGAAAAGACCATTTAATTCCAGCTATTTGACTTCTGTGTATTTAACCAATCCTCAATCACACTGATACATTACCCCCAGTATTGTGAGCTCCTATTTTGTACAATAACCTTATATGTGGCATCTTATCTAATTGCCTTCCAAAGGTCCAAATACACTATATCTACTGGTCTGCCTGTTATATCCTCAGAACAAATTCATGTTGAATCAGTTTGATTGCTTTAAGCTTTTCTAAATATCCTGCTATTTCTTCCATAATAATGGACTCGAGCATTTTCCCAACAACAAATTCAGACTAACTGGCCAACAGTTTCCTACTGTCTGACTCTTCCCTTTTTGAGCAGTGGTGTCCAACATTCCTTCTCAGCTGCACTGTGTGCACAGCCTCTTTGATTATCCTATGCAGAACCTTGAAGTCGGCAAGCCAGTTGTGGCATTGACTTGCGATTTTGGAAGTCACTGCCATGCATGGCCCTCATAAGCCTGTGCTACTGGTAATAAAATTAGAAGGAAAGTTAAGACTAATGCAAAATATTGATTTTTAAATTCTGCCATTTCCCTGTTCCCGTTCCCAGCTATCTGTTTGCATCTTCCAAGGTTACTACACTTACATTAGCTAGTTCATTCACTCGTTCCTTCTCCTCTTCCCTCCTTGTTTGTTTTTATACTTGTGTATTGACCTTCCCTGAGTCTATTTTCCCATCCCACTTTCGTCAACTCAGACTTTTCCTTTTCTTTTCCCCTATCCCTTCAAACTTTCAATGCTTCTGTATTTGCTTAAAACCTGTTCATGTGTGTTTCTAACTGTTTCCAGTTGTAGTAATCAACCTAAAACATTGACTTTGGTTCTTTACTTACAAAATTTTGTTTTTATTTCAGATTTCCTTCACCACTATATTAGTACCATAAACTCTGATAGGTTGAATGAATATAAGAGAATCAAGGAGCGTAAAGCAAGCTGATGTACTGTGGAGAGATTCTTTGGTGGATCTGTAGATCTTATTTTTTGCTTGCCTACGTCCTGAGATGTGAAATTGTCATATATACCTGAGTAAAAATTCAAGCACAATTATCCAATTATTTTTTAGTTCTTATCCACATTCTCAGAAGCTGAGCCAAATTTGGGACAATTAATTTGCAGTGTTTTTAAGTATATACCTTGTTACACGTGGAAGATGGTAGGAGGAAGTCCTGTGTCCCTTTGTGTCAATTTTATCAATACTCCCCAGCCTCTACCACACCCTCTTCTCCCAGTCACCACACCATTTTATTTTTATTTTAACATAATGCTATTCCTGAAGAAGAGCGTGGACCATCTTTTCTTCAGATCTATTCTGAGTACAATATATATTTACTAGTGGCACTGATTTTCTTTTTCATTCTGTTCTATGATTTTTAGACATATTTTTGACATAAATCTTATGATTTTAGTCCACAATACCAAGCTAACTTTACTGTTCTTTGTGAAGCACAGTATTGGAAACAGTTATCATTAAGAGTTGGTTACCTATTTCCTGATAAAGCAAATTTACTTGTGAAGCATGGCTATCCTGAAAAAAATTGACTTCTAACTGAGGGTTGTTTTATTACTGGATATTATCTTCGATGTATTTGTTCTGTAGGTTCAGACACACCACCAAGACAGTTTCAGCCTTTACCACCCTTACCTTCTGGTTGCCCATTAACATCGTCACCACCTCCTCTACCAAAAGGAACACCACCTTCCACACCACCGATGTTTATCCCACCTCCACCACCTACTCCAACACCACCTCCACTTCCAAAAGATACTTCTTCCTCTACGCCTTCATATTGCTCTCCAGAAGGATATTTATTGGAAGGAGGAAGTGCCCGAGCTTCAGCTACTGAAAATGCTAATAAAACTTTGGATGCTGATGTCTTGTCCTTAGAAGAGTTAGAAGAACAGCAACGGTTGATATGGGCTGAATTGGAACAGACCGAAAGTACAAATAGTGAGACAGAAGGTCCTTGTGATTCACCATTAATCAAGAATTCTGCAAATTCCTCACCAGCAATGCATGTACCTGACAACCACATGGAAGTTGAATCTAATGACAAAATGGGAACAATTGAAAATAATATGAGGAGTCCGATTGCTGAAGCATCTTTAGCTGATTTCAAGGATGAACCAACCACTTTAAGTAGGGAAAACAACACTCCATCAGAAAATTCCAGAATGGAAATCGAAGGCAGTAGAACCATTCAAGATTCTACCTCAATGCCAGAAACATTCATTGAAGAGAACCAAGTATGTTTAGAGAAAACACAAGGATCCATCATTAGTGATACTGTGTCAGAAGCAAGAGAGGAAAACAGGATTTCTTCTGTCCCTGATATGAGTAAATTTGCCACTGGAATTACACCTTTTGAGTATGACAATCTTTCTGAGGCAACTGGAACTTACCTCAAACTCCGGAGCTTACTGAAGAATTCTCCAAGAAACAAAATGAAAAAGAAATGCATATAATCATCAGACCAGTACTGAACCATTTGGATCCAAGGCTTCCATGTCATATGACCATGTACTATGTTTGAGTTTTTGTTTTCTTTTAAGACCTCATTTCAACAGTATGTGGCAGAGCTGATATTTTACTGAAACCGTCAAAAAAAAATGTGGATGTCAATGCTATTTTAATATGTAGGGTTGGTAATGAGTGAAAATAAGTCTGGTGTTACAGAAAGAATAATTTCTTGTGTAATGTTCATTTTCAAAGTACTGTTGAAATCTGCCCTTCAGGCATAGTCTCAATTTTTCAAATGTGAATTTGTGTACAGTGGGTTTTTAGTCATTCTTACACATCAGATTTGTTTTGTTTATATAACTGAATACATGTTTGATTTTTGATATTACCAATGTAATTTTATAAAATATACTGCCAGGGATTTTAATGTACAGTATTTTAAATTCTAATTACGGATCATGTCAGGGATTACCAGGGCTGTTTTCAGGTATTTTATGAATATCCACATATGCTTTAGTTTTTTAAAGCTGCTTCTACCTTTGTAATGCCATTCTTTGCAAGAAGTATACAGCCTTGGAATATAAGAATATGATGAACAACTCTATGAAGACCTGTTTTAGTATTTTGTGACAGCATTAAATGGCATAGAAATTTGCAGCCAATGCATTTTGTGATCTTGGCCAGTTTTATTCATCACTGAAAATGGGCTGGCCTCTGTGTCTCTGACTGCTAAGCTACTGAAAGGTTCAGTATCTCTGAGTACAACCTTTTGAGGCTTTATTTTAATGTCGAGTGACTCTTGTGTACTGCACACTAATATTTTAGCTGTTCAGTTCACAATTTCAGGAAATAAGTCCAGCATTGTGCTATGTATGAAGGTGAATACTGGAGATACTAGAAATGCTCAACAGATACCAGTAGCAGCTGAAATCTCTCTAACTAGGTCAGCTAGGCCTATTGTGTTAAGAACGAAAAAAAACTAACATGGTTAGCTAACTAGAGAGAAATAAGTTGGTTCGGGCTAGTCAACACGGTTTTGTAAAGGGTAGGTCATGCCTCACAAATTTTATTGCGTTCTTTGAGGGCAGGTGGGTGAGGGTAAAGCGGTTGATGTGGTGAATATGGATTTCAATAAGGTGTTTGATAATGTTCCCCACAGTAGGCATGGGATTGAGAATGTTTAGCGGTTTGGATCAGAAATTGGCGAGCTGAAAGAAGACAGAATGCTGATTGGTGAGAAATATTCATCCTGGAGTTCACTTACTATTGGGGTACTACAAGGATCTGTTTTGTGTCCAGTGTTTTGTCATTTTTATAAATGACCTGGGTGAGGGCACAGAAAGATAGTAAATTTGCAGATAACACTAAAGTCAGTAGAGTTGTGGATAGTGACGAAGGATGTTGTAGGTTGCAGAGAGACATAGATAAGCTACAGAACTGTACCGAGAGGTGGCAAATGGAGTTTAATGTGAAAAAGTATGAGGTGATTCACATTGGATGAAGTAACAGGAATGCAGAGTACTGGGCTAATGGTACGATTCTTGGTCGTGTAGATGAGCAGAGAGATCTGTGTCCAGGTACATAGATCCTTGAACGTTGTCACCCAGGTTGATAGGGTTTTTAAGAAGGCATACAATGTGTTAGCCTTTATTGGTAGAGGGATTGAGTTTCTGAACCATGAGATCATGCTGCAGCTGTACAAAATTCTGGTGTGACCACATTTGGAATATTGCGTACAGTTCTGGTCATTGCATTATAGGAAGGATGTGGGAGCTTTGGAAAGGGTTCAGAGGAGATTTAGTAGGATGTTGCCTGGTAGAGAGGGAAAATCTTACGAGCAAAGGCTGAGGGACTTGAGGCTGTTTTCGCTAGAGAGAAGGTTAAGAGGTGACTTAATTGAGATGTACAAGATAATCAAAGGGATACATCGGTTGGACAGTGAGAGCCTTTTTCCTCGGATGGCGATGGCTACCACAAGGGCATATAGCTTTAAATTGAGGAGATGATAAATATAGGACAGACGTCAGAAGTAATTTCTTTACTCAACAGTAGGGGCATAGAATGCACTGCCTGCAACAGTAGTGGAATTGCCAACTTTATGGGCATTTAAATGGTCATTGGATTGGCATATGGACGAGAATGGAATAGTATCGATTAGATGGGCTTCAGATTGGTTCCACAGGTTGGTGCAACACGAGGGCCGAAGGGCCTGTACTATGCTGTTATGTTCTATGTGGTGTGCCTTGCCACTTGGAGTGTGATTTATAATAGATTAGAGGAGTTCAGTAATTGAGGTAGTTAGGAAGATGTTTCTTTGTTTTTGTTTCTCTAACTTTTTCAGACTCCAGAATTTGGTTCCTACTCTGCTACAGCAGAAGAGACTAAATATTTGGTGAGTATCTGGTAAGTGACCGAGGATCATTCTACTGCGAAGACTGAAAATCATATAGCAACTTGAGCTAAAGTTAATAAAAGATATTTTTAAGAAAACACCATTCAGTGGCACGTTTAAGTAGTTTGAGCTTGTTAAGTATGTCAAGATAAGTGATGTGCCATAGCTGCAGCGTGTGGTAGCTCCTGGAACCTAGTGTGATCCAGAGCAAAGATGCCTGTGGTAAGTGTTTGAAGTTCATGCAGCTTCTTGGAGGCTGAGTTACCGACACTGCCTATCAGGGAGGAGCAAAGTTTCCTAGATTCTCTGCTGGAAGACAATTACTACTTTTTAGAATAGGGTCTAATGTTTTGGTCATTTTTCAGTGACAGGCGAGTGACTTTGACAAAGGCAGGTAAGGGGACCCAGAGGGCTGGAGTGTAGCGGCTTCAGTCTTTTCAATTGTCTAACAGGTTTGAAGTTCTTTCCATTTGCTTTAATGAGAGTGAGAGCTGCGAGGTGGATGAGTAAACTGAAAATGGCACTTTTTTTTAAAGATTTGATAATTATACTCTCAAACCCTGTCACCGGGCAGAATGAATGGCCACCGAGAGAGACACTACTGTAGAGTACACAGTATCAAAGCCTCTGATGGGTTTTTTTCCTGCCTGGACTTTTGCTTCTTTAAATATAAGTATAAAATTAACAGGGAATTAAGAAAACATTTAGCTTGAAAGCTCGGCAGAAAGATGAAAGTTCAATATTTCAAAAAAAAGACTTAACAAAATTGGTGGAAAATAAATAATCGGTGGCAGATAAATTGAACAGATATTTTGCATCAGACTTCACCATGCAGGATACAAGTAATATCCTCGAAGAAGCTATAAATCAGGAAATGGAAGAGGGGATAAACTCAGAAGTAAGCAACATGGAATAACTGAACTGCGAATTGATATGCTTCCAACTCCTAATGGTAAATGGGATAGTTGATTTTTATTGGTTTCTTCGGTTAGGGAACTTCCTATTCGATTGGAAGGTAGCAAAGGCCTCATTCCTGATGAAGGGCTTTTGTCCGAAATATCGATTCTTTTTTTTTCTCTTCTTTTCCTGCTCCTCAGATGCTGCCTGACCTGCTGTGCTTTTCCAGCACCACTCTAATCTTGAGGTAGCAAATGTAACTTGTGTATTCAAAAAGAGCGACAGCCAGCAACTACAGTTTTAACACTTGTCTTTTTTTTTAAGTTGTTAGTAAAGAAGTTTATGGTCGAGCACTTGAATAAGTTGAAGATAATAAGGAATGATTTTTGTCAAGGGGAAGTTTTGTTTAACCAATCCATTGGAGTTCTTTTTGAGGAGGTACCATTCTGTCGATAATGGGGAACCAGTCGATGTATCGTACTTGGATTTCCAGAAGGTACCATGCAGAAGTTAAAAGCTCATGATATAAGGGGTAGCTTATTCGTATAGATACAAAAATTAGCGGCTCGCAGATAGCAGTAGGCGTGAGCATTTTTGTTTGGCAGGACGTAACAAATAGTGTGGTTTAGCTGTTGTGCTGGAACCTCAGTTATGAATAATTTGTATCAATGTTTTGGATAAGGGGATGAAAGACTTGGTTGCCAAATTTCCCAAGATGACAAAAATAAGAAAGCAAGTTGTGAAGAACATATCAGGTGGCAAAAAGGAATGGGCATAGATCATACAATTTATGTATAATGTGAGAAAGTGATTGTTTTCCAAAATGTGCAATGAAAAATTAAAGGGTAAAAAATTAGAGCTCATGCTGATGAATATAGGTGTCCTTGTGCTGAAGGCTAATATGCCAATGAAGCAGAGTAATTAGGAAGCTAATAGAATGTTACAATATTTTTGCTAGAGGAATTAAATCCAAAGGTAGGGAGGTTTTGATTCACTTGTGCAGGAAACTGGTGAGACCACATTTTGAGTAATATGTGCAGTATTTTATAAGGAAGGAAATCAATGTCTTCGAAGCAGTTCAGAGAAGGTTAACCACATTAGAATGGCCTCTTGCTTGGAATAGGTGTGTTGATTTGCGCAGAAAAGGTTGGACAGGCTCAGCTTGTATCAGCTGAAGTTCAGAGTAAGAGAGTGATTTCATTGAAATACACTTCAGACATGACCGTTATCCTTAGAACATTGTAAATCTTGGAACTCTTCCTCAAAAGACAGTGGAAGCAGTGTTGCAGAATATTTTTAAAGTAGAGGTGAACAGATTCTTGGTAAGGAAGGGAATGAAACATAACCAGGTGTAAGTGGGCTTGCAGGTTTGAGATTTAATCTGATTAGCCATGACCTTTATTAAATGGCAGAGCAGACTCCAGGAACTGAACAGACTATTCCTGTTCTCTGTACTTCTGTGGGTAATAATCGAACAATGCAATCAACTCGTGAAAAGCGGTAGAACTTGAAATGTTAATTTCACATTTCTGTCTCTCTACATCAATGATGAAATATCCAGTTTGGGCAGCTTTTCCTTGTCGAGTATTTCTACGTTTTCTCCTTTTCACGTATCGAGCATGACCACTTGGATGAGATTATCATGTGGAACTATGCTGCAGATTCATTTTAGTTTCTTCAAGAGAAGGTAAGGAAATTGAAAAAAATATCTAAATGTTTTTTTTCTTGACCTTGTTCATATTTGACAGCATATGAATTAAATGACTGGTAATCCAGAGGATTAGACCAACAATCAAGAGAACTTTTGAGATTTCAAATCCTACAAATGGTGTTTTGAGAATTTGAATTCTGTTTGAAAAAATCTGGGATCATTAGTGGTGCTGTTTGGTTTCTGTGAAGTCCTTATGGGAAATTTAAAGATATTTCTTCAGACCCATATAAATATAATTTGGTTCTTGCTGCCTTCTTGAGTAACCCAGTAAGCTACACTAAATAAGGACAGCTAGAAGGAAATGCAAAATACCAGTATTGCCAGTAATGTCCATACACTGTATGTGGTGGGGGAGGAGAGAGAAGACTGAAGATCAACAAAAAATTCTTGCCATCTACATTTTAAAGCTCTCCTTTTTTATAATGGGCTATTTCACAGTAACTGGTTACAATTTGACATGATTTTGTTATATGTTTTAAAAGTAGTGTTATGATCCACCTATATTTAATTTATTGAGCCAATGAAAAGCCTGCATTCTGAAAGTGTATGTTCCTTATTTCATGGCCATATTATTACTTACTTACTTACAATTTTAAGTGTCCTCTTATTGGATTACGTACGTGCAATACCTTTCTATTAAACTTTTGCATCGTTGATGCTAAAGTGAGGACTTTTGTCTGCAATTAATGTATAAGTATTGTGGGGTAATTACAATCCTTAAGTTAACTCAGTCCTTTTTTTACTTTGTTCATGGACAAGTTATCCTCTGTGTGATAAAAATGTTCACCATTAACAACAATAAATGAGCGGCTTCTAAATGCATCTCCATGTTATGGAGATAATAATGACAATCACATGATGAAAAGCAGCCATTTAAAACTAGCTGATAAGTTATTTCTTGCATCAGTACATATCTATGCAAAAGCTATTTTTAGTGCAAGTGTAGTTTATTAATACCATGGAGTACCTTATTGTACAGGGAGGTTTGGATGTGCAAAGCACTTTCAAGCTGTAAATAAGGCTTTGATATGAACTTGATATCAAATCTTATTTACAGAATTTATGAGGAAAGGCACTATCATCAACAAGGGCTCAATAGAAGAAACAAGAAAATGGCAACCTGTTTCACTGCCTACTTGCAGACTGCAAAGTTTTATCCATGGACTTCACCAATCAGGTTATGTCTGCTCTGAATCAAACCTACACTTTGCCCAGCAGAAGGGCTTATGCCCGAAACATCGATTCTCCTGCTCCTTGGATGCTGCCTGACCTGCTGTGCTTTTCCAGCAACACATTTTTCAGCTTGAACCTTTTTTCTGCCCAGAAAAATGCAACTGAAGAGGTCTTAAGGAACTGCTTGAACAAAGCTCCTCTGCAGGGAGTATCAAGCTTGAGTAAATCCATAATCAGTTCAAACTAGCCTTGGCTCAAAATGAATTACGAGAAGAAAGTGAGGACTGCAGATGCTGGAGATCAGAGCTGAAAATGTGTTGCTGGAAAAGTGCAGCAGGTCAGGCAGCATCCAAGGAACAGGAGAATCGACGTTTTGGGCATTCCTGAAGAAGGGCTTATGCCTGAAATGTCGATTCTCCTGTTCCTTGGATGCTGCCTGACCTGCTGCGCTTTTCCAGCAACACATTTTCAGCTCAAAATGAATTACACCGAGTGAAGTCATTTCCATTAGGAACGAGTAGCAATTGTCCCTTTCTTCTTTGGGTCGGACTACCTACAAGTGCTGAGATGGTTTGGAGGGGCCAGGAGGTGCATTTAACACGAGAAGGAGCATATTATTATCGCCAATGTGGAATTGACACTCACTGTCCAGAGTGCAGAGGAATCTGATAGCACCTTGCACCTGGCTCTCCATTATTGTATATAGTGCAGGTCTAGCCCTTGCAGCACCTGAACTCTCAAACAAATACCCAAGACATGACTTGGCTGATAGTGAGAATAGTCCTCTCATTCACTTTTATTATTCATCTTATCTAAGAAACTATGCAGATATATTAGAGGTGGTTTAGAGAAGGTTTACTATTCTAATACATCTGCATAGTTTCTTAGATAAGATGAATAATAAAAGTGAATGAAAGGACCATTCTCACTATCAGCCAAGTCATGTCTTGGGTATTTATTTGCCAAATGAAAACAAATTGAGATTTTTTTTTGTTCTCTGGGGTTAAAAGTCTTTAGAACACTTTGTGGAAGCAAATTCCTTCAATATTTCTAAGGCAGAGGTAGGTAGATCCTTGCTTAAACAACTTAGTGGAAGCAGAGACCTTGAGTATGTTTAAGGCAGTAAGGAAGCGACTGCTGTCTATCTCAATCGGTAATCCACCCCTTCAGGACTGTCCAGAAAGAGACATGCTGTTTTATTTTTGCCATGGTTCATCTGGAATAACTGTATACCCAGGTCTACATATCTGATGAAAGTATCAACTGCTGCTGGACGACCATCAGCTCGGTGCAATGTGTTCTTTGGATTAGCTCAAAATTTGGTAATCTAATGCAAAGAGCTGTTTGATAAGTACATATATTGCAAGTCAATGGAATGAGGGATGGACTTAAATTTGACAAAGCTGTGGCAAAAACTCAATGTGGAATGGTCTTAATGAAGGCCCCCCAGTCTTGTATCCTGAGAGGCTGGAAACGGCCTTACGTATGTGCCAGGGAATGGCATAAATATAAATGTTTGTTTATGTAACAGGTTTATGCACACTTTAGTGAGATACCTTGTTATAATAAAACAATGATCTTGCACTTAAAGTAACGTTAAATTTGGTTAATGCAAGTACTTTTACAATTCTTATGAATAAAGTATATTTTTGAAAAAAGTTTCTGGATGAAGATATCCTGAGGAATGACGAATGCTGTGTAAAAGATTAAAAACTGCCTACGGTTGGAATGCATTGCATCGTTTTTTGAATTTCGCGATAAGTTCACCATTCTCACTTAAATCATGCATAAAACATTAAAAATTCGTTTAAATAATTGAAGTCCAGAGGAAGCGCTGGTGCCTAAACCATATGTTTCTTATTTTATTATGTAAATTTTTTATTTCAATGTGGTGTGTAAATTATTAACTGTCCTGAACAAAATATTTTCAGAATGGGAGTGGTATGAATTGTGATTTATAGTTCTGCCATTCATTTAAATCACTAATTTTTGATATGGATGGCGAACATCGATTAGGTATAAAATTAATATTTTATTAACTAGTGTATTCATTTATCAGAACTTCACTTCTAGATTTCTGTTTCTCACTTTCTGCAGTGGCAAGATAGAAGATGATGCAGGACCTGTAACACTGCTTACTTTCATTTACCAAGCGGTGATGTAGGATTGTTCTTGCGTTGCTGCACGAGAAAATTATAATATCTGATTTTTACATACAGTAAAGGTCAAACATCTGTTTCTTTCTGAACGTCAATAAAAAGTAACGTAATCTGTGTAGTGATGTGAATAATGGGTAAAAATGAGACTTCGTTCAAGGAGATATTTAAAACTATGGTATATTTATAGTCATCCAACGCGGAAAAATTAAAAGGCTCGGATTGCAATGTATTTTTCCTATCCACCATGACTCTCTAGGTTGACCACTGTGGCCAGAGCCAACGTGCGTCAGCCACTGACTTATTGTTAGACTGTGGGTGACGTTAGCTATATTCAGATGAAGATCAGAAAGCAAGTGGAAATTGCTGGAATAAAAACAAAATGCTGGGGCTGACTGCAATCTGAAATAAACACTGAGAAGACTGTAGTACCAGATTCGAAACGTTAACTGTCTTGCTGCAGGTGTTGCCAGTCATGCTGTTTCTCCAGCAAGCCGTATGTTTGTTTCAGACCGGAAATTGTAACTGCCAATAACACTCTCTTCCCGTGAAAATAGTTTCTCAATCTTTCGTCTGCCCGCCCAATTTTTAAAAGATATTTTGCAGTGCCCGTCTATGTCATCACGTGGAAAGACGCTGTTAATACTTAATCACAAATAATGGGAGAAGTAGAGTAGCAAGTTTTTGAAAGTCATTATAAAAGTCAAAAATCGCAGGACACTGGGTTATAGTCCAAAACGTTTATTTGAAACCGCAAACTTTGAGCCCTCGCTCCTTCCTCGGGATGCGAGCAAGCCAGAATACATCGGACACAGAATTTATAAGGATCACACAATTCATGCAAATGTATTGCATAAACTTAGATGGCTATTAAGTCATTAATCAGTTAGAATGGAGGTGCCAGTTTTGATTTATTAATATTTATTGACATGGTCAAAGCAGACATTGATCATACCATTACAAGTGAGGACACCACCCACTACCACAGTAGGTACTCATGTGAGTGGACCAACACTATCTCATTCGCTGCAACAAGGTTGCCTCAAGGCATGGTATATTGGTGAAACCAAGCAGATGCTACAACAGATGAATGGACACTGCGCAACAATTGCCAGACAGAGATGTTCCCTCCCAGTGGGGAAACACTTTGGTGGTCAAGGACATTCAGCCTCAGATCTTTGGAGACTCCAAGGCAGACTTTGTGACATGCATCAACGCACAGTTGTTGAACAGAGGCTGATAGCTGAGTTCACTGACAATTTGTTTTGTTTGTTAACATTTCTTCTTCATCCAGTTCCCATGTCCTGAACTTGATTCGCTTAGTTCCTACATCCTCTTCTGTTAATACAGTGGTTCCAGCTTCATATTCATATTTCCCTTAACAGCAAAGTGGGTAATCTTTTCCTCCTTCTGATCTGCTCTTGCTCCTGAGTCCGAGCTTCTGTAGTCCCTACCCAACACCCAAACTCTCCTTGATACACAATTGTTCATTTACACACTGCCCACACAACCTCCAGCCAGTGCCACTCTATCCAATTCCAAGAGGCTGGAGCCCATGACCCCTCTACAAAAACATAGAAAATAGGATCCTTTTATCCCTAACCACTACATCTAATTCCTTCTTGAAACCATTCAGTGTTTTTGGACTCAAACATTTTCGGTGATGGAAAATTCCACAGGCTCACTTCTCTCTGGATAAAGAAATTTATCCTCCTCTTGGTCAGAAATAGCCTCCCCTTTTGACCCCAGTTCTGGGCCCCCCAGTCATTGGAACATCCTTCCCATGTTTGTCTGTCTAATCTTGTTTAAAATTTTATAGATTTCTAAGGGATCCCCTCATTTTTCTAAACTCCAATGATATCTACTGACAATAAAATTTATCAAGCACACAATCCCTGTGCCCATGCTCCCATACCTGGTAGTGATTGTTGTCTAGTGCTGTACATAACTTACTTAGTGTACATTCCCTTTACTGTATCTAACTGCTGAAATCCAATGCCAATACAAGGTACATACTCCCTTAATCCAGAATCAACCTATTTTCCAGTGTACACACCATTTAACCAGTGCCCACTCTTTCTTCACCCAGTACCCATGGTTTCTCTACCCAGAGTTCCTTTACCCAGTGAAATTACACCACCTATCCAGTTCCCATGTTGGTTTTACCTACTGAACTGCACTCCATTTATCCAGCATTCACATAGAAATTTTTAACACCATTTATTTAGTGCTCACATTCCCTGGCCCTGCATCTAATGCTCTGCACTCCCTTGCACTATTAGTCAGTGTTGACACTTCTGATTTCCAGTGTTGGTACTTCCTGCATCCAATCATGATGCTCCCTATACCCAGTGTCCACAGTTCCATTACTTGATGTTGCTGGTCGGCCACTCACTCTTCCAATGACTTGCAAGTCCTGGGCTGCCTCCACCACCAAATTCTAGCTACCCAACGCCTGGAGGAAGAACGCCTCATCTTCTGCCTTGGGACCCTCCGACCACACAGCATGAACATTGATTTCACCAGTACACACGCATACACATATTTCTGATGAAGGGCTTAAGCTCGAAACATCAACTCTCTTCAGATGCTGTCCGACTTGCTGTAGTTTTCCAGCACCACACTTTACGACTCCAATCTCCAGCATCTGCAGTCCTCACTTTCTCCCATTCTCTGCTGTTAGTGCTAGTGTTGACACTTCTTGTGTGTCAACGTTCCCTGTTACACTGCTGATAGTCCCTATATTCAGTGCCAACATTCTCTGGACACAGTGCTGACCCTGTTTTACACTCCCGGCATCCAATGCCCACACTCCCTCTATCCAATGTTAACACTCACTGGGCCTAGCAATGACCATCCCTGACCCAGCACAGGCATTCCCTGGACAGAGAGCTGGCAAACCCTGCATCCAGGCAGTGCACTTAGTGCTGATATTCCTTATATCCTCCGGTAATGTTCCCTGTATCCAGCATGGACACTCTATGTATTTGATTCTGACACTTTCTATACCCAGTACTGACAGTCATTGGACTCCCCATGGATACTCCCTAGACTTAACTCTGGAAATTTCTATATCAGGTGCTGACCCTTGTTAGACCTATTGCTGACTCTCCCTCTATTCTGTGCTGACACTCCTTCACTTATTTCTAACACACCCTGCCAATACTCTCCATATCCAGTGCTGACACCATCTATTCCCAGTGGCAGCACTACATCTAATGCTGCCTCTCCCTATATCCAGAGGTGACACAATATCCACTGCTGACATTTGCAATAGCCAGAGGGGACAATATATCCCTCCCTATATCCAGTGCTGACTCTCCATGTACGTAATGGTGATTTTCCCTTTAAAGGTAAAGGCTTCATAGCCTTCACAGATCACAGGGCTATTCACTCATCAGAGACAGTGAAGACTGGTGGTGGTTTTGTCTAAGGATCACCATGCCTCAGGCATTGTTAAGGAGGAGAGTAGTTTATGGGAACTTTAGCTGGTGCAGAAACTAACATCATATTGCTAACTTAATTCTACATTGCAAAACAGCCATCCATCCAACTGAATTAACCAACCTCTCACTCTCCCTAAACCCAATGGTGACATTATATCAAGTGCAGAGTCTGCCTATCTCACACTATATCCAGTATGATCTCTATATACAGGGTCTAGATTATACAGAGGAAAGTGCACCCTGTACTGATGTTCTGTACATTGAGTGGTGACACTGTACCCAGTGCTGATCTCTCTATACCCAGAGCTGACACTATATCCAGTGCTGACATCATACCCAGCGCCTACTCTCTTTGTGCCTGAGGTGATAATGCAAACTATCTCTATAATCCTGTGATGACACTATACCCAGCGGTGACTCTATTTCCTATGGGGGTACATTATACCCAGTGCTAACTCTCTCTATACTTTGTGCTGACTCTCTACATCTTGTGGTGAGATTATTATGTACAGTACTGACACTCTTGACATCCTATTGTGACAGTAAAGGAAACAGCGAGGTCTGCAGGTGCTGGAGATCAGAGTTGAGAGTGTGTTTCTGAAAAAGCACAGCAGGTCAGGCAGCATCGAAGGAGCAGGAAAAATTGACATTTTGAGCTGGAGCCCTTCATCAGGAATGAGGCTGGGAGCCTCAGGGGTGGAGAGATAAATGGGAGGGGATTGGGCCTGGGAGAAAGTAGCTGAGAGTGCAATAGGTGAATGGAGGTGGGAGTGAAGGTGAGAGGTGGGAGTGAAGGTGATAGGTCGGAGATGAGGGTGGAGCGGATAGGTGGGAAAAAGATTGACAGGTGGGAAGGTCATGAGGGTGATGTTGAGCTGGAAGATTGGAACTGGGGTAAGGTGGGGGTAGAGGGAACTGAGGAAACTGGTGAAGTCCACATTGATGCCCTGGGATTGAGGGGTCCTGAGGCAGAAGATAAGCGTTCTTCCTCCAGGTGGTGAGGGAGTGGCGATGGAAGAGGCCCAGGACCTGCATGTCCTCGGCAGAGTTGAAATGTTTGGCCACGGGGTGTTGGGGTTGATTGGTGTCAGTGTCCCGGAGATATTCTCTAAAGCACACTGCGACAAGGCATCCAGTTTCCCCAATGTAGAGGAGACTGCTTCGGGAGCAATGGATACAATAAATGACATATGGAAGTACAGGTGAAACCTTGATGGATGTGGAAGGCTGCTTTGGGGCCTTGAATGGAGGTGAGCGGAGTGGTGTGGGCACAGGTTTTACAATTCCTGTGGTGGCAGAGGAAGATGCCAAGAGGGGAGGGTGACTTCTTAGGGGGCGTGGACCTGACTAGGTAGTCACGGAGAGAACAGTCTTTGCAGAAAACAGATAGGGGTAAGGAGGGATATATATCCCTGGTGATGGGGTCCATTTGTAGGTGGCAGAAGTATTGGTGGATAATGCGATTTATGCGGAGGTTGGTGGGGTGGAAGGTGAGGACCTGGGGAGGATCTTTCCTTGTTGTGGTTGGATGGTTGGGGTTCGAGGGCGGAGGTCCCCCCTGTCAATCTTCTTCTCACCAATCCACTCCACCCTCATCTCCGACCTATCACCTTTACCCCCACCTCTATCCACCTATTGCAGTCTCAGCTACCTTCTCCCCAGTCCCACCCCCTCCCATTTATCTCTCCACCCCTGAGGATCCCAGCCTCATTCCTGATGAAGGGCTCCAGTCTGAAATGTCGATTTTCGTGCCCTATGGATGCTGCCTGACCTGCTGTGCTTTTCCAACAACACACTCTCAACTATTGTGACAGTATACCCAATGCTGACTCTCGCTATATCCTGTGGTGCCAATATATCCAGTACTGACTTCCTCTATGTCCTGTGCTGACGGAATATTCAGTGCTGACCTTTTCTGGAAATAGTGGTGTCTGTATATCCAGCGGTGGTTCTCTCTACATTCTGTGCTGACTCTGTATATTTAGTGCTGATTCTCTCTTCATCCAGCTATGACAGTGTATTCAGTGCTGATTCTCTCTATATCCTGTGGTGACAGTATATTCAGTGCTGATTCTCTCCATACCCATTTGTGACGGTATATCCAGTGCTGCAGCTCTCTGTATCCAATCATGACAGTACATTCAGTGGTAACAGTATATCAAGTGCTTGCTCTATATCCTGTGCTGAATCTCTATATACAGTGCTGACTCTCCCTCTATCCTATGGTGACAGTACATCAAGTGCTGATTCCCTCTATATCCAGTGGTAATAGTAAATCCAGTGCTGACAATAAATCTAGCACTGGCCCTCTCCATATCCATTGCTGATATTTTCTATATCCAATGGTGACAGTATATCCTGTGCTGACTCTCTATACTCAGTGCTGATTCTCTCCATATCCATTTGTGACAGTATATCCAGTGCTGTATCTCTCTATATCCAGTTGTGACAGTATATCCAGTGCTGCATCTCTCTATATCCAGTTGTGACAGTATATCCAGTGCCGATTCTCCCTATATCATATGGCGACAGTACATTAAGTGCTAATTCTCTCTATATCCAGTGGTAATAGTAAATCCAGTGCTGATACTATCTATATCCAATGGTGGCAATATATCCAGTGCTGACTCTCTATATATCCAGTGCTGGTAGTATATCCAGGTGCTGAATCTATATCCAGTGGTGACAATATACAGTATATCCAGTGCCAATTCTATATCCAGTGGTTACATATCCAGTGCTAACAGTATATCTAGTGCTGACTCTCTATATACCCAGTGGTGACAATATATCCAGTGCTGACTCTTTATATCCAGTAGTGACAGCATGTCCAGTGCTGACTCTATATCCAGTGCTGACTCTCTATATCCAGTGCTGATTCTCTCTAGATATCCAGTGGTGACAGTGTGTGCAGTGCTGACACTCTCTGTATCCAGTGGTGACAGTGTGTGCAGTGCTGACTCTCTGTATCCAGTGGTGACAGTGCATGTAGTGCTGACACTGTCTGTATCCAGTGGTGACACTCTGTATCCAGTAGTGACAGTGTGTGTAGTGTTGACTCTGTATCCAGTAGTGACAATGTATGTAGTGCTGACTCTCTGTATCTAGTGGTGACAGTGCTGACTCTCTGTATCCAGTGGTGACAGTGTGTGCAGTGCTGACTCTCTGTATCCAGTGGTGACAGTGTGTGTAGTGCTGACACTCTCTGTATCCAGTGGTGACATTGTGTGCAGTGCTGACACTCTCTGTATCCAGTGGTGACAGTGTGTGTAGTGCTGACACTTTCTGTATCCAGTGGTTACAGTGCTGACTCTGGATCCAGTGGTGACAGTGTGTGTAGTGCTGACTCTGTATCCAGTGGTGACAGTGTGTGTAGTGCTGACACTCTCTCTATCTAGTGGTGACAGTGTGTGCAGTGCTGACACTCTCTGTATCCAGTGTGATAGCGTGTGTAGTGCTGACTCTCTGTATCCAGTGGTGACAGTGTGTGCAGTGCTGACACTCCCCGTATCCAGTGGTGACAGTGTGTGTAGTGCTGACACTCTCTGTATCCAGTGGTGACAGTGTGTGTAGTGCTGACTCTCTGTATCCAGTGGTGACAGTGTGTGTAGTGCTGACTCTCTGTGTCCAGTGGTGAAAGTGCTGACTCTCTGTATCCAGTGGTGACAGTGTGTGTAGCGCTGATTCTGTATCCAGTGGTGACAGTGTGTGTAGTGCTGGCTCTGTATCCAGTGGTGACAGTGTGTGTAGTTCTGACTCTCTGTATCCAGTGGTGACAGTGTGTGTAGTGCTGACACTCTCTGTATCCAGTGGTGACAGTGCTAACTCTCTGTATCAAGTGGTGACAGTGTGTGTAGTGCTGACTCTCTATCCAGTGGTGACAGTGTGTAGTGCTGACTCTGTATCCAGTGGTGAGTGTGTGTAGTGCTGACACCCCTGTATCCAGTGGTGACAGTGTGAGTAGTGCTGACTCTCTCTGTATCCAGTGGTGACAGTGTGTGTAGTGCTGACTCTCTGTATCCAGTGGTGACAGTGTGTATAGTGCTGACTCTGTATCCAGTGGTGGCAGTGCTAACTCTGTATCCAGTGGTGACAGTGTGTGTAGTGCTGACTCTGTATCCAATGGTGACAGTGTGTGTAGTGCTGACTCTCTCTGTATCCAGTGGTGACAATGTGTGTAGTGCTGACACTCTCTGTATCCAGTGGTGACAGTGTGTGTAGTGCTGACACTCTCTGTATGCAGTGGTGACAGTGTGTGTAGTGCTGACACTCTGTATCCAGTGGTGACAGTGTGTGTAGTGCTGACACTCTCTGTATCCAGTGGTGACAGTGTGCGTAGTGCTGACTCTCTGTATCCAGTGGTGACAGTGCTGACTCTCTGTATCCAGTGGTGACAGTGTGTGTAGTGCTGACACACTCTGTATCCAGTGGTGACAGTGTGTGTAGTGCTGACTCTGTATCCTGTGGCGACAGTGTGTAGTGCTGACTCTGTATCCAGTGGTGACAGTGTGTGTAGTGCTGTCTCTATATCCAGTGGTGACAGTGTGTGTAGTGCTGACTCTGTATCCAGTGATGACAGTGTGTGTAGTGCTGACACTCTCTGTATCCAGTGGTGGCAGTGTGTGTAGTGCTGACTCTGTATCCAGTGGTGACTGTGTGCGGTGCTGACACTCTCTCTATCCAGTGGTGACAGTGTGTGTAGTGCTTACACTCTCTGTATCCAGTGGTGACAGTGTGTGTAGTGCTGACACTCTCTCTATCCAGTGGTGACAGTGTGTATAGTGCTGGCACTCTCTCTATCCAGTGGTGACAGTGCGTGTAGTGCTGACACTCTCTGTATCCAGTGGTGACAGTGTGTGTAGTGCTGACTCTCTCTCTATCCAGTGGTGAGAGTGTGTGTAGTGCTGACACTCTGTCTATCCAGTGGTGACAGTGCGTGTAGTGCTGACACTCTCTCTATCCAGTGGAGACAGTGCGTGTAGTGCTGACACTCTCTGTATCCAGTGGTGACAGTGTGTGCAGTGCTGACACTCTGTATCCAGTGGTTACAGTGCTGACTCTGTTTCCAATGGTGACAGTGTGCAGTGCTGACACTCTGTATCCAGTGGTTACAGTGCTGACTCTGTATCCAGTGGTGACAGTGTGTGTAGTGCTGACTCTGTATCCAGTGGTGACATTGTGTGTAGTGCTGACACTCTCTCTATCCAGTGGTGACAGTGTGTGTATTGCTGACTCTCTGTATCCAGTGGTGACAGTGCTGACTCTCTGTATCCAGTGGTGACCGTGTGTGCAGTGCTGACACTCTCTCTATCTAGTGGTGACAGTGTGTGCAGTGCTGACACTCTCTGTATCCAGTGTGATATCGTGTGTAGTGCTGACTCTCTGTATCCACTGGTGACAGTGTGTGCAGTGCTGCCACTCCCCGTATCCAGTGGTGACAGTGTGTATAGTGCTGACACTCTCTGTATCCAGTGGTGACAGTGTGTATAGTGCTGACTCTCTGTATCCAGTGGTGACAGTGTGTGTAGTGCTGACTCTCTCTGTATCCAGTGGTGACAGTGTGTGTAGTGCTGACTCTCACGCGGTGTGTCTCGCTCTCTGTGGGCGGTGTCACCTGACGTCAGTTGGCGGGGCCGCTTCACTTGATCGGCGCTGCTGGAGCTGGAGGTCGGTGAGGCCTGTTCTGTCTTGGAGCTGGGGCTAAAGTTTCTCCAACTCGAGGTGAGTTTTTAAAACAAGGAGGTTTTGTAGAGTGATCCCCGCTGGGGGCTCGGTCGGCTGTGGCGGGCGGAGCCTCTGTGTTGGTGAATGTGGCTGGGCCTGGGCTCTCTGGCCCGGGCCTTTGGGAAAGAGAGCGGTTGAAAGCTGAGGATTGTCGGCACCAGGCAGAACATTGACTGCCTTTTTCCCAGTGAAGGCACCGGGAATCCCAGTCCCTTACTGCTATATGCAGCCACCCTTCTCTCCGTAGATGTTGGGCTATTTGAATTGTATTTTTAAAGAATGGATTTACTGTTCTTGTCAAATGACAACTCACACATTTCGGTTTGATTCCTGTCAGCATCGCCTGTTACTTTTCAAGTGTCCGCTGAATTTATAACTGTTGCACAACGATTGTAAATTGTGTCACAAAGCCATAACCATAAAATGAAAGATGGAATTGCATAACAACCTTTGTTGCTGACACTTCTAAATAAGTATGCCTTACTTAAGTTATTGAAATCCAGTTTATTTTAAGGTCGCATCCTGTAATGATAGTGGATTAAGTTCCAACAAACAAACGGTCCATGTGATATCCTGAGTTGGCTTTGACCAGCTGACACTCTCCTATTTGTCCAATTGTCTCCATGCCTAGTTTTATTTTCTTTGTAGTTTCAGTTACCTCAGTTTTAAAAAAAAAACTCCTTATTACTGACTAGTTGATTCTTCAGAACAAAGTCCATGTACCGAGATATTGAACTATTTACATCATGCATAGATATTTTGACATCAATCTGTTTGAGGTGCTATCACACTTCTAGTGTAGGTGAGAATTGATGCTGGGTCACCTGTTGTGTGCAATTATATTACTTTTAAGCCCCTCTATGACCTCTTCCTGCTCTATCTCTATTTCATCCAGCCCAGCAGCCCTTCAAAACATCTGTGCACCTCCAATTCTAACCTCTTTAACATTACTGATCTTAATCCTTATACGATAGGTGACCATGGCTTCAACTGCCTTTGCCCTAAACTGTGGAATTTCTTCTCTAAACCTCTCTGACTCAGTTCCTTGTTTTTCTCCTTCAAGACACTCTCGGACATACAACATAAAAATAGACCCTTCAGTCCAACTAGTCCATGCTAACCATGTTCCCAAACTAAAGTAGTCACATCTGCCTGCATTTGGCCCATATCCCTCCAAACCTTTCCTATTCATATACTTATCCAAATGTCTTTTAAATGTTGTAACTGCACCTGCTTCTACCACTTCCTCTGGCAGCTCATTCCACACATGAATGATTGTGTAAAAATAAAGTTGTCCCTCATGTCCTCCTCAAAACTTTCTCCTCTAACCGTAAAAGAATACCCATTAGTTTTGAACTTCCCCTAAAGAAAAGATCTTTGCTATTCACCTTACCTATGCCTCTTATGATTTTATAAACTTCTGTAACTTTACCCCTCAACCTCCTTCGCTCCAGTGAAAAAGGGCTTTTGCCCGAAACGTTGATTTTTCTGCTCAGATGCTGCCTGACCTACTGTGCTTTTCTAGCACCCCACTCTCGACTCTAATCTTCAGTATCTGAAGTCTTCACTTTCGCCTGAAAATAGTCCCAGTCTATCCAACTGATTTTTATAACTGAAACTCTATTTTCAGCAACATCCTGGTAAATCTCTTTTGGACCCCCTCCGATTTAGTAATGTCCTTTCTACCACAGGGTGACCAAACTGAAGAAGAAGCCTCACTGATGTCCTATGCAACCTCAACATGACATCTTCACTCCTATTCTCCAAGGCCTGAGCAAGCATGCTAAACACCTTCTTTAACCACCCTGTCTACCTGTGACACAAACTGCTTATGTACCTGAACCCTTGGGTTTCTCTGTTCTACAACCTACCTCTGGCCCTACCATTAATTGCATAAGTCCTGCCCTCGTTTGTTTTTGCCAAAATACAATACTTCAAGTTTATCCAAATTAAACTCCATCTGTCACTCCTCAGCCTATTGACCCAATTGATCAAGATCTCTGTAATTTGAGATAACCATGCCCATCCATTAAATCATCAATTTTGGTCACATCTGCAAATTTACTAACCATGCCTCCTATATTCTCATATAAATTGTTTATACAAATGGCAAACAAAAGTGGACCCACTATTGGTCCCTCTGGAACACCACTGGTCACAGGCCTCAATCAAAAAACAACCCTCCACCACGAACCCCTGTCTCTTACCGCCAAGCCAATTTTTGTATCCATTTGCCACGCTTGATCAGAATCCCATGTGATCTAACTTTACTATTTAGTCTAACATGTGGAACCTTGTCAAAGGCTTTACTAAAGTCCGTATAAACAATGCCTCCTGCTCTGGCGTCATGACTTTTTTTTGGTTAGTTCCTCTGAAAACTCAATCCAGTTTGTGAGATGTGATTTCCCATGCACAAAAACATGCTGACTATCCCTAATCAGTCCTTGCCTCTCCAAGTGCGCATAAATCCCATCTTTCAGAATCCCCTCCACTGATGTCAGGCTCAGGTCTGTAGTTCCCAGACTACTGCTTACAGCCTTAAGTAAAGGCAAAACATTAGCCACCCTCCTGTCCTCTGCCACCTCATCTGTGGTTATAGATGATACAAATGTTTCTTTTAGGGACCCCACAATTTCTTCGCCAACTTCCTGCATGTCCTGGGATGCACTTAGAGTCATACAGATGTACGGCACAGAAACAAACCCTTTGGTCCAACTCGTCTGTGCCGACCAGATATCCCAACATAATCTAGTCCCATTTGCCAGCACTTGGCCCATATCCCTCCAAACCCTTTCCATTCATTAACCTGTCTAGAAGCCTTTTAAATGCTATAACCTTGATTACCTACAGATTTGATCACCTACAGATTTGACCACCTTTCTGCTTTCTCAGACCTCCAGCACTTCCTCTTCTACAAAGTTAACTGTTTTTGAAACGTGAATATTTATTTCTCTAAGTTCTCTAGCCTTCACTTCCTTCTCCACAGTAAAAACTGATGTGAAATATTCATTTAGTATCTCTCTCAACACCTGAAGTTCAGCACATCGATGACCTTGTTGATCTTCGAGGGGCGCTATTCTTACCCTCGTTGCTGTTTTGCTGTTTGAAGAATCTCTTTGGATTGTCCTTAACATAATCTGCCAAGGCAACCTCATGTTTCCTCTTTGCCTTCCTGATTTCCCTCTTAAGAATCCCTTAAAATCCATCTCTTTGACTAATCTTTTGGGCGTCTGTTCAAATACCCTGAAGCAAATCAGAGCCAAATAATGTTTTGTTCAGCTCCTGTGAAATGCCTTTGGACATTTTGTCAATTTGAAGGAGCTATATAATACAAGTGTTTTCTTCTAAATTCATCATAATGGTTATCAGCATTATAAAGTAAAACTACAATTCAGAAAAATATATTTTGTAAGTTCTGTGTCATTTTATGTAATTCTGAAGTATAAAAATAAGCTGAGACAGATTATTGTGGTGTCAATGACAAACCGGTTTATCCTCATGGAATGCCTAAATTAGTGGGTGTGTGTGTATATATTAAAACTGTTAAATTGAAGTTGAATAGTGCCTTTGAGCTGGACTGGTGGAAACAGCTCTTCAATTTATACTGTTTTTGTTCATAACCTAGCAAGATGGCATTGATATAGGTTTGGAATTAATAGGTACCATTTTCCTGAGATAGTACAATGTATGGAGGAAGTATCTACTTGAATAACATTTTGTAAGCAGGAAATGTTGAGGTCAAATAGCATCTGTGGAATGAGAAACACTATAGTCAGTGATGTGGCATCAAAACCAGACAAGATTTCCATTATTAATGCATTGGACCTATTTGGTCTGGTCATTTTACAAGCTGGAGACACGGCAGATAAGGATGAGTCAATTAAATGAAAAGAAGTAAGCTATGCATATGTGCAGCATCAAGTCACTATTTTAAAGGACAAAAGCTTACATATATAGCATTTTTTGTTTGCAACTCTGGATGTCCCAAAGTCCATTTAATTGTGTACAGACTGATCAAAAAATTCATAATGGATAATAGATGTGGTGTTGAGGTTAATTTCAAAGTACTAGGGACACATTGGGAAATCTGGAAAGGACACATTCGGAATGAAAACATCATACTGTTGTTTTGATCTCAGCTGGAAATGACACCGGGCAATTCAGATGCCAGAATGAAACCTGACTTGATAGATCATGTGATTAATTTTTGCAGTTGGTTACCATGGTAGTTCATCCCTGAAACACATGTACACAAGTAGAACACAAAATAAAACAACAAAAACAGAAGTATAAATCTAAGAAGCTTAGAATTTAACCCACAGAGCACAACATAATTTCTACCTTTTTCCTAACACTGTTTTGTAGATAATCAATTCCAGAGAAAGATCACTCCTATCTCACCCTTTTAATTTCTTATTTATGTGACTTCCAATTTCCTTTCCCTTGGATTGCTGAGACTGTTTAATGACTTCTTACCTGGTTTGCAGCACGAATCTTTTTCAGTTCTGATGGCCTTTGCCTCTTTTTGGTTCCATGTCTGGAATGCATCTGTATACACGCTCAACTGTTGGACACTAAACTTCTTAAAACTCCTTTCTGTTAGGATGACTGGTTACCCTGAACTGAACTAATGATTTTCCATATCTGAAATCAAAAACTAAACAAATGGTCTCTGGTCTGTATGTAAATTCAGCATTATAACTGTCCCAACATGAACACTACTTGTATTCTGTCAGGCACATGTCTGAAGTTACATGCCTTCTTGGAAATTATGTATTTAGTCACTGTTTCGATTGACATTTTGAGCCTTTCTTTTAAAAAGAATGTTCATAAAACTAACCAAAATCTAATTTGCTCTATTTTAAGATCAAAATTATGAATATTACACAGGTATCCTACACATTTTTATCACAATATACTATTTTGGGTGGGGCAATGGTGGTGATGGCAGGAAGAAAAATTGAGACCATTGATGGATGGAGCAAGTTTTTAAAAAAAAAGGCAAGACACCATACCCAAGTTAACTTCTCTCAAAAATATTAAAAGAGAAGCTGCTGAAATTAGTCATGTTTGGCACTATCTTGAGACAAACATTCTAAGCTGCCCAAATTTTGTACAGCAGCTAACCCCAATCTTTTTAAGAGAGAAACAGAACTACAGGCCATTGAGCTTCATATTGCTCGTGGATCAAGAATTACAAGACATATTAAGAGGAAAATAGTATAAATTTATAGGAGAATAAAATATGGGGGAGGGAAACTTAGTTGCCAAAAGAAGCAAAAGTAAAAACAGTATGGACATCAGTCAATAACCTTCAAACCCAATTAGGTAGAAGCTCTTAATGTTTTATCACTGTTCAAGAAAGTGACATGAAAAGTACAGGTCTGTCAGCTTAACTGCACTCATGAGGAGTAATTTTGAAAATGAATGTCAATAAGAGAATAAACTTGCATTTGAGAAACCAATAATTAAAGAGAACCAGAATGATTTTCCAAAAACATAATTTGTGTGAATAACTTGATTTCAAGTTATTTGAGGTAACAGAAAGTTGCTCAAGGCTGTTGGGCCAGTGATGTTTATGGACTTTTAAAATCATTCCTTACATCTGATACATGAAGTATATTAACATGGAAGTTCATGGAATTAAGAAAGCAGTGGCTGTATGGCTATATATATATATCTGCATTTATGACAGAAGAAGGTGATAGCGAATTATGGTTTTCTAAGTATGATTTGGTTTACATTGGTGTTCTCGATCAGTTTTGGGTTCACAGTTTTGATAGATGGCTTGGATGTAGGATGCAATATAAGTTTGCAAATCATATAATGCTTGGCAAAGTATTGCATTTTGTGAGGTTTAATAAGGAAAATATGCTATAAAGAATGGAATTTTGAAAAATGTAGGTGAACTTTTGTCTATATATTTAAATGCTTAAATCAGGGTAAGCAAGATAGATATGACAGTATATGGTTTACTTGGGTTTACGGTTAGCGACATAGACTATGAAACAGACTTGCTCGTAATATAGGCCATAATTGGAATATTTTGTGAACATTTCTGGGTGTCAAGCTTTGGGAAAGATGTAAAAGCTTTGGAAAAGGTGCGCAGGGGATTTACCAGAATATAATTAGAATTTAGACACTTCTGTGATGAAGAAAGATTAGAAGTGCTGAGATTGCAATCCTTAAAATGAAAAAGTTTAAGAGCTGACTTCTAATGGAAGTTCTGAAAGAATAGATAGAAAAAAGCTATTCCCTTGATGAGTAGATCAATAGCCAAAAATCATTGAAATAAGATCATAAGAAAACAGGTTCAAATTGGAGTTGAGGTTTTTTTTGATTTGTTGGAATCTGGAATGTTCTACCTGAAATTTGGATAGAGAACTGGCTCGAAGGTAGAAGACAGCGGATGGTGATGGAGGGTGGCTTTTCAGGCTGGAGGCCTGTGACCAACGGTGTTCTACAAGGATCGGTACTGGGTCCACTTTTTTTTGTCATTTTATGTAAGTCATTTTGGATGTGAACACAAGAGGTATGATTAGTAAGTTTGTAGATGATATGAAATTTGTGGTGTAGTGGACAACCAAGAAGGTTACCTCAGTACAATGGGACCTTTGATCAGATGGACCAGTAGGCTGAGGAGTGGCAGGTGGAGTTTAATTTATTTAAATGTGAGGTGCTGCATTTTGGTAAGGCAAATCAGGGTAGGACTTATACACTTAATGGTAAGGTCCGGGGGGGGGGGATTGCCGAACAAAGAGACCTTGGAGTGCAGGTTAATAGTTCCATGGAAATGGTGTCTCGGGTCGACAGGATTGTGAAGAAGGCGTATGGTATTCTTCCCTTTATTGGTCAGCGCATTTAGTATAGGAGTTTGGAGGTGTACAGAACATTAGTTAGGCCACTTTTGGAATACTGCATTCAGTTATGGCCTCCCTGCTATAGGAAACTTGAAAGGGTTCAGAAAAGATTTACAAGGATGTTGCTAGGGTTGGAGCTACAGGGAGAGGCTGAATAGGATGGGGCTGTTTTACCTGGAGCATCAGATGCTGAGGGGTGACCTTCTAAAGAGGTTTATAAAATCATGAGGGGCTAAGATAGGGTGAATAGCCAAGGTCTTTTCCCTAGGATAGGGAGTCCAAACCGAGAGGGCATAGTTTCCAGGTGAGAGGGGAAAGATTTAAAATGGACCTGAAGAGCAATTTTTACTGAAGGGAGTGGTGCGTGTATGGAATGAGCTGCCAGAGGAAGTAGTGAAGACTGGTATAATGACAACATTTAAAAGGCATCTGGATTCAGAAGGGTTTAGAGGGATATGGGCCAAATGCTAGCAAATAGGACAAGATTTATTTAGGATATCTGATGGCCAAGTTGGACTGAAGGGTCTGTTTCCACACTGTACAGTTTTATGATTATGACTCTAAGTAATATTAGCTGTTAATCCCATTAATTTTCCAAGAGTGTTGAACAGAATATTTGAGGATGAGAAAAATAGAGTTGTGGACAAAAGCTGAGGGTGTGCAAATAACCACAACTCTACTGGGGTGGCATGGTGGCTCAATGGTTAGCACTCCTGCCTCACAGCACCAGTGACCCAGGTTCAATTCCCGCATTGGGCGACTGTCTGTGTAGAGTTTGCATGTTCTCCCTGTGCCTGTGTGGGTTTCCTCTAGGTGTTCTGGTTTCCTCCCACAGTCCAAAGATGTGTTGGTCAGGTGAATTGGCCATGCAAAATTGTCCATAGTGTTAGGTGCCTTAGTCAGGGGTAAATTTAGTGTAGTGGAATGGGTCTGGGTGGGTAACTCTTTGGAGGGTCAGTGTGGACTTGTTGGGCCGAAGGGCCTGTTCTCATACTGTAGGGAATCTAGTCTACTTGCAAAGATCCAGCACAAAGTATGGCTGTCTGAATGACCTGTTTATGTGGTGTACATTTCTGATTCTAACAGGAGGTAAGGAAAACTGTATAGGTTGAGAAGACAGTCTGAGTAGCAAATGACATTTTGTACAAAAAATGTATAGTAATTAGACAACAAGTGATATTAAAAATGCTGTCTTTTATGTGGATGTTTGCATGCTGTTTTGCTTCTGTGTTCAGAAAGTATACATAGGATTTTACAAACTATTTTAAATTTTGCTATTTATTTTGAAAATAAAAATTTGAATAATTACCTAAGTTGATTGTTTCTGTGGCATTCTCTACTTTACTTTTCAATTTTGAAGAAAATGTAGGATATTTGACATGGAGAACATATTTGCTATATTACTTGTGACAAGTGTACACTACCCTAAGTACGTTGTAAAGATCAAGAAATAAATAGATTCTCTTATAATAGAAGTGCAGATTGTCTTCCAAAAATATGTTGCATTGTGAATGAATTTTTGTTTTTAACTTTACTATCAGTAATCAAGCTTCAAGCAACAATGCAGCAGGAGAATAACGGTCCACACTCAGAGTGGATTTGTTATGCACCATTTTCGATTTAATAGTGATGACAATAGAAGACAAGAGAACATAATTTTGAGAAGGTTAGAAAAGAATTACATTAGGTTACTGATTTTTTTTGAATTGAGTAAAAGGAACCTTTGATTCAGGAAATCCTATTTAGTACACTGAACTTTTGAACTTTATGACAGTCCATATATCTGAATGTATATCTGTGAACGTTGTATTTCCATACATAGCCTGCATAAACTAAAACTGCTAACTACGTTAGACTTATTGGTTGTTTGAGGTGATTGCACTTTCATTTGAGACAGGCTAAAAGCATTCATCAACAACAGTATTTGTTGCCCATCTGTAAAAAATCTCTGAGAAGATGGTGAAGAAAGATCACTGGACTTGAAATGTTAACTCGGTTTCTTTTTCCACAGATGCTGCCAGATGGACTGAGTTTCTCCAGCAATTTGTTTTGTTTCAGATCTCCAACATCTATAGGTGTTCATTTTATATGAAAAAGGTGATATTGAGTTGCCTCTTTGAATTGTTGTGGTCCATGTGAGTAGGTGCTGTTAGGGTGAGAATTTAAGTTTTTGATACAGTGACCGTGAATGAATGGTGATGTTGCAAATCAGGGTGGTTTGTATGCGTAGGAGGGCCGTTTGTTGTTGATTCTGTTTTATGTGTCTGCTGTCCTTGTCCTTCCAGATGGTACAGGTTCCAAGTTTGGCATTTGCAGATGAAGGAAGTTTGAGTTGCAGCAGTGTATCCTGTCAATGGTATATACTGCTGCAGCTCTGCATCATTGTTGATTTGGCCCTGGATGGTAGAACCACACTCAAGGCAAATGGGGATATACTATCACACTCCTGACTTGTATTTTGTAAATAGTGGACAGGCTCTGGGGATCCAGGATAGGAAGTGAGTTACTTACCCCTACCCCAAAATTCCCAGCTCCTGACATGTGCTCTTGTAGCCACAATATTAGGGTGGCTATTCTGGTTAAATTTGTAGTCAATAATAAAACCCCAAAGATGTTGACATTGAGGAATTCAGTGCTGTTAAGCCCACAGCTTAAGATTAATGAACCTAGTACACTACCCTGAGGAGAGCCTGAGCGATATCCTACAATTTAGTCTCTGACAGACACAATCATTTTATTTAACCAGGTATGACTCCAATTGTGGAATGTTTTCTCCTAATTGCCATTGGTTTCAATATTGCTAGGCTCCTTGATACCATTTTTGGTGAATTACTGCCTTGATATCAAGGACTGTCACACTCTCCTTTTCTCTGGTATTTACTTTCATGCTTGGTCGAAGGCTATAGGCCTGGAGAAGATCTAGTGGTGCATTGGTAGTGTCCCTACCATTGAGCCAGATGTTTTTGTTCCATTCCCATGAGTGTCATAACAGGGTGATTTAAAAATACCTATACTGAGGCCTAGCGTCTTGGCAAAACCAGAACTAAGGCGGCAGGGTGGCACAGTGGTTAGCACTGCTGCCTCACAGCGCTAGAGACCCGGGTTCAATTCCCGACTCAGGCGACTGACTGTATGGTGTTTGCACATTCTCCCAGTGTCTGCGTGGGTTTCCTCCGGGTGTTCCGGTTTCCTCCCACAGTCCAAAGATGTGCAGGTCAGGTGAATTGGCCATGCTAAATTGTCCGTAGTGTTAGGTAGAAAGGGGTACGTGTAGGGGTATGCGTGGGTTGCGCTTCAGCGGGGCGGTGTGGACTTGTTGGGCCGAAGGGCCTGTTTCCACACTGTAAGTAATCTAAATCTAAAGTAATCTAATCTAATCATCTAAGCAGATTATTGTTGAAAACTGCTGCTTGATATCAGGGCACACTTCATCACTTTGATCTGGAGTGGACAGAGGATGCGTAATTTCCAGGATTGGGTTTGTTCTATATTTTGTTCATGAGGTATAATTGGACAGTTTTACACATTGTCATTTTAAGTCCCACCCCAGGATTTTGGAAATAATCTAGCGTAACACTTCAATGTTGCATTGTTTGACATGCTGACCTTTGGTTGATTTGTTAAGCCAGAATCTGTAAACTGATCCTAAAAAAATCCTTTGGCAAAATTCCAACCATAAACATGGAGTATTTGTGAAATCCTGGCTAATGTTCTGTGTCCAGCAATACCAAAGAAAAGTACTGCTACTTTTTTCTTAGCTATTTGTGTGCTAGCTTACTGCTACATTTGTGTACGTACTAGTCACTTCCACTTGGAAAGTAACTACCTGTGGAATACTTTGGGCGATCCTGAGGGTATGATGATGTGCATTTCTTTTGCTAATTTTCTATCTCCATTTCTAAAATTTACTTATTTATATATTCTGTTTTGCAGTTTAGTGTTGTATTTGTGTATTTTGTTCGCTGTCTACCATCCAAGTGGAAATTTCTTCTTTCTGGTTGCATAACTTCCGATTGTTACTGAAGTTATCACTCAGATCAGTTCTATTCTAGTGGGACCACATTTGCTGAATATCGCCATCACTGCCCATCTGACTGGTTTATTAGTTGGCAAAGCTGAGTTTAGATTCAGTTTATGTATTTTATCAACTTAATATAAACTTTGTTTACTTTGAAAAATTATTGGAACATGAAAACCTCTTGATGGGAATGCAATGTGTGCAAACAATTTGGAATTCCCTAAACTGCATGTTGTATAATGCCTCAAGTTTGCCTTTTCTGTGCTAGCAATAAATCATGCTTTGATGTGATTCTGCAGTATCACACCTAAGTGGCTGTTTGTTAGGTATGAACCTCTGTTATTTTGATGGCTAATTCTACCACCTGGCAATTGCAGCCGAGTGTAATGGCAACCATTTCCTGTAGGTATGAGGAGTGGAAATGTGGGCTGAATTCTGTTCTCTTCCTCAATTAGTGACATTGCAGCTCAATGTTCCCACAGTCAACCCAGTATGATGTGTTAAATCAGTGTTAAGCAGATCAAACTTGGAATATTCTTGATGTTTTGTTGAGCCATGCAGATAATGTGTTGTGTTGAGTTAATTGATTTCAATTTGTAATATCTCATAAAAATACAAGCCCTGGATGTAGGTTTTCTCACTGAGCTGGAAGGTTCGTTTTCAGACGTTTCGTCACCATATTGGGTAACGTCATCAGAGAGTCTCCAGGTGAAGCATTGGTGGCATGGCCCACTTTCTATTTATGTGTTTAGGTATTCTTGGGTTGGTGATGTAATTTCCTGTTCTTTTTCTCAGGGGGTGGTAAATGGGATCCAAGTCAATGTATTTGTTGATAGAATCCCGGTTGCAATGCTATGCTCCGAGAAGATAGAGTTCTGGTTGAAATCTATCAACAAACACATTAACTTGGATCCCATTTACCATCCGATGAGAAAAAGAACAGGAAATGACATCACCACAGGAAATGACATCGTCAACCCAAGAAAACCTAAACACAGAAAGCAGGCCATGCCATCAATGCTTCATCCAGAAGCTCACTAATGTTACCTAGTATAGCGACGAAACATCTGAAAATGAACCTTCCACCTCAGCAAACAAACCTACATCCAGAACCTCGACCTGAGCTGCAAATCTTCTCAAAACTCACTAATACAAGTCCTGTTGAAGTTTAATTCAAATGTTATATCAGTAAATGTTGCATCAGTGACTCTCGTGAATCATACTGATGATAAGTTATCCTCATCTTTCTGCAGAAGATGTGTGAAGAATTTTTGGTGCTTAGTATTTTTCCAATTTTTTCATAGATTCCTTTTGTTTCAATCTTATTTTTAAAAACTTAAAAATGAGTGAAGAAGACTCTTCTGTTGTGTAGTTTTAACAAGCTCTGGGAGCATTCACTATTGCGGAGTGATTCAGCTTTTTTCAACAGAGATTATAATCAAATATACAAACTGTCCATATCTGATCCTGATCTCATCTAAGAAAATAATTTTCTTTTGATTTTGTTTGGGTCACAGAGATTAGCATAAGGCTGGTGGATTTTGAATTCAAATCAGGAATCCAATCCACCCAGACTTTGTGTTATAAAGTATTTAAAATATAGAGCTGACGGGAGTTAGCTTTCACAGCTTTGACTGATCATGTTTAATTCATTAGTGGTGATCACACTGGTATGAAAAAGATATTTAGGGTTTCAAAATTCCACCTGTGAAGCAGCACCCCAGACAAAATTATTCTCACAAGCCGATGTCTCACAACCAGGGAAACCAAATCAATATAAAAATTAACTTTGAAGAGTTTTCATTGACAGGAGATATGTTAATTGTCGATAGAGTATTAAAACTTTTGAGGAATTTACTTTTGAAAGCCAGCAACTGAAGCTTTTCTCCCTTTCCCACTAAGTATTGTATTTAGAAAATCACGATAATGTAAAAGTTGCCATGAAACTACATTTAAGCATTTTTTAGGCAACCTTGTAATTTCAATAAAAACTGAAAGAACTATGGATGCTGTAAATCAGAAACAAAAATAGAAACTGCTGGAAAAGCTCAGCAGAGCTGGCAGCATCTGTGGAGCAAAATCAGAGTTAATGTTTTGGGTCAAGTAACCCTCTCAGAACTGATGGTAGCTAGGAAAATATTGGTTTATATGCAGAAGATAGGGTGGGGTTGGGGGCAAGGAGTAAGTGAGAGGTGGGAATGGAGCCCAAAGAGAGAGAAGAACAGTTGAACAGATAAAGGAATGGATAACCATCTGTAATTAAAATGTTCATATTTGTCTTTTGATTAGAAGACTTGAGTACTACCCTATCTTGACAATAAGCATTTAGGCTTTCCCAACAGTATCAATTTAATTGACCCTAACTGTGATTTCTCTGAAATAGAGTGGGGTGCTTTCTTTCAGATGTGGTCCAATGTTGCAAATGTTACTCTGGCTGACATGAAGTTTGCTTCAGTTAATTATTCTTTTCCTGGGTGGGGCACCCACTTTGAATCTTGAGAATGCCACACATCCATTTTCTTCGTACTTAGCCTAAAACATTGCAAAAGCAATCCAACTTTTCTTGTACCATTGTTGAAATATTGATTTGTGCAAATATGAAACAATTTGATACTTTGCTGTATAACCCGAGAGATAAAACTTCTCGTGAAAGGTTTGGTAAGTACTTGAGAGAAAGAAGCATGGACAAGTTGGGGCAAAGGGTCTGTTTCAGTGCTGTCTATTTGTAGGACTGTATGATTCTAAATGTTTTAAACAATTTGTTAAATTGCACTTTACAACTTATGTATCAGTTATATATCTAGGAAATCAATTAATCATAAATGTATTTATGTTCTTGATTTGCTATCTGACACAAAAAGATCTGAAAAATTGTTTAAAATATCATGCCCAAACCAGCTGTTACAGCTGAGAAACGCTCTTAGCTACCTTCTCTCCCCTCCCATTTCTGTCTCCATCCTGGAGGCTCCCTGCCTCAGTCCTGATGAAGGGCTTTTGCCCGAAATGTTGATTTTCCTGCTCCTCGGATGCTGCCTGACCTGCTGTGCTTTTCCAGCACCACTCTAATCTAGACCCCTGGCTGTTTAATGTGTCAGTTTGCTGTACTTAGTGAATTTTGGCTGTATATTAGGTGCAGCAAAATAAGCGGAGAAAGTGAGGTCTGCAGATGCTGGAGATCAGAGCTGAAAATGTGTTGCTGGAAAAGCGCAGCAGGTCAGGCAGCATCCAGGGAACAGGAGAATCGACGTTTCGGGCATAAGCCCTTCTTCATTCCTGAATAAGGGCTTATGCCCGAAACGTCGATTCTCCTGTTCCCTGGATGCTGCCTGACCTGCTGCGCTTTTCCAGCAACACATTTTCAGCAGCAAAATAAGCATCAAGTGTGTGTATTTGATGTAATTAATTGTTGTAGAATATAGATTTGTTTTGTTGAATAGCTCAATTTTTTTTGTTTTATGAACGTGCAGAAATGCTTCGTTTTGAATAATCAAGTCATAGAGATGTACAGCATGGAAACAGACCCTTCGGTCCAACCTGTCCATGCCGACTAGATATCCCAACCCAATCTAGTCCCACCTGCCAGCACACGGCCCATATCCCTCCAAACCCTTCCTGTTCATATTCCCATCCAAATGCCTCCTAAATGTTGCAATTATACCAGCCTCCACCACATCCTCTGGCAGCTCATTCCATACACGTACCACCCTCTGCATGAAAAGGTTGCCCCTGAGGTCTCTTTAATATCTTTCCTCTCTCACCCTAAACCTATGCCCTCTAGTTCTGGATTCCCCGACCCAGGGAAAAGACTTTGTCTATTTATCGGATCCATGCCCCTCATGATTTTGTAAACCTCTATAAAGGTCACCCCTCAGCCTCCAACGCTCCAGGGAAAACAGTCCCAGCCTGTTCAGCCTCTCCCAATAGCTCAAATCCTCCAACCCTGGCAACATCCTTATAAATCTTTTCTGAACCCTTTCTAGTTTCACAACATATTTCCGATAGGAAGGAGACCAGAATTGCATGCAATATTCCAACAGCGGCCTAACCAATGTCCTGTACAGCTACAACATGACCTCCCAACTCCTGTACTCAATACTCTGACCAATAAAAGCATACCAAATGCCTTCTTCACTATCGTATCCACCTGCGACTCCACTTTCAAGGAGCTATGAACCTGCACTCCAAGGTCTCTTTGTTCAGCAACACTCCCGAGGAGTGTCTAAGTCCTGCTAAGATTTGCTTTCCCAAAATGTAGCACCTCGCATTTATCTCAATTGAACTCCATCTGCCACTTCTCAGCCCATTGGCCCATCTGGTCCAGATCCTGTTGTAATCTGAGGTAACTCTCTTTGCTGTCCACTACACCTCCAATTTTGGTGTCACCTGCAAACTTACTAACTGTACTTCTTAAGCTCGCATCCAAATCACTTATGTTAATGACAAAAAGTAGAGGACCCAGCACCGATCCTTGTGGCACTCCATTGGTCACAGGCCTCCAGTTTGGAACAACAACCCTCCACCACCACCCTCTGTCTTCTGCCTTTGAGACAATACTGTATCCAAATGGCTAGATCTCCCTGTATTCTATGAGATCTAACCTTGCTAATCAGTCTCCCATGGAGAACCTTGTTGAACGTCTTACTGAAGTCCATATAGATCACATCTACTGCTCTGCCCTCATCAATCTTGTTACTTCTTCAAAAAACTCAATCAAGTTTGTGAGACATGATTTTGCACGCACAAAGCCATGTTGACTATCCCTCATCAGTCCTTGCCTTTCCAAATACATGTACATCCTATTCCTCAGGATTCCCTCCAATAACTTGCCCACCACCGACATCAGGCCCACTGGTCTATAGTTCCCTGGCTTGTCTTTACCACCCTTAAATAGTGGCACCACGTTTGCCAACCTCCAGTCTTCCAGCACCTCACCTGTGACTATCGATGATACAAATATCTCAGCAAGAGGCCCAGCAACCACTTCTCTAGCTTCCCATGGAGTTCTCGGGGTACACCTGATCAGGTCCTGGGGATTTATCCACCTTTAACCGTTTCAAGACATCCAGCATTTCCTCCTCTGTAATATGGGCATTTTTCAAGGTGTCACCATCTATTTCCCTACAGTCTATATCTTCCATACCCTTGTCCACAGTAAACACTGATGCAAAATATTCATTTAGTATCTCCCCCATTTTCTGTGGCTCCACACAAAGGCCACCTTGCTGATCTTTGAGGAGCCCTATTCTCTCCCTAGTTAGCCTTTTGTCCTTAATATATTTGTAAAAACCCTTTGGATTCTCCTTAATTCTATTTGCCAAAGCTATTTCATGTCCCCGTGTTGCCCTCCTGATTTCCCTCTTAAGTATACTCCTACTTCCTTTATACTCTTCTCAGGATTCATTCGATCTATCCTGTCTATACCTGACATATGCTTCCTTCTTTTTCTTAACCAAACCCTCAATTTCTTTAGTCATCCAGCATTCCCTCTAGTTACCAGCCTTCCCTTTCACCCTGACAGGAATATACTTTCTCTGGATT
>NC_057734.1:26476228-26501780 GCF_004010195.1 Chiloscyllium plagiosum | reverse complement strand
CAAAGTGCTCCCCCACTGACACCTCAGTCACCTGCCCTGCCTTATTTCCCAAGAATAGGTCAAGTTTTGCACCTTGGTAAAAACAATGACTGCAGATGCTGGAAACCAGATTCTGGATCAGTGGTGCTGGAAGAGCACAGCAATTCAGGCAGCATCCGACGAGCAGCAAAATCTTAGATTTTGCTGCTCATCGGATGCTGCCAAGTTTTGCACCTTCTCTAGTAGGTACAGCCACATACTAAATCAGAAAATTGTCTTGTACACACTTAACAAATTCCTCTCCATCTAAACCCTTAACACTATGGCAGTCCCAGTCTACGTTTGGAAAATTAAAATCCCCTACCATAACCACCCTATTATTCTTACAGATAGCTGAGATCTCCTTACAAGTTTGTTTCTCAATTTCCCGCTGACTATTGGGGGGTCTCTAATACAATCCCAATAAGGTGATCATCCCTTTCTTATTTCTCAGTTCCACCCAAATAACTTCCCTGGATGTATTTCCGGGAGTATTGTCTCTCAGCACAGCTGTAATGCTATCCCTTATCAAAAATGCCACTCCCCTTCCTCTCTTGCCTCCCTTTCGATCCTTCCTGTAGCATTTGTGTCCTGGAACATTAAGCTGCCAGTCCTGCCCATCCCTGAGCCATGTTTCTGTAATTGCTATGATATCCCAGTCCCATGTTCCTAACCATGCCCTGAGTTGATCTGCCTTTCCTGTTAGGCCCCTTGCATTGAAATAAATGCAGTTTAATTTATTAGTCCTACCTTGCCCCTGCCTGCCCTGACTGTTTGACTCACTTCTGTTCTCAGCTGTACCTGTCTCAGATTGATCTCTTTCCTCACTATCTCCTTGGGTCCCCACTCCAACCCCCACCTTACTAGTTTAAATCTTCCCAAGCAGTTCTAGCAAATTTCCCTGCCAGTATATTAGTCCCCTTCCAATTTAGGTGCAATCCGTCCTTCTTGTACAGGTCACTTCTACCCCAAAAGAGATTCCAATGATCCAAAAATGTGAATCCTTCTCCCCTACACCAACTCCTCAGCCATGCATTCATCTGCTCTATCCTCCTAATCCTGCCCTCACTAGCTCGTAACACTGGGAGTAATCCAGATATTACTACCCTTGAGGACCTCCTTTTTAAATTTCTGCCTAACTCTCTATAATCTCCCTTCTGAATCTCAAGCTTTTCCCTTCCTATGTCGTTGGTTCCAATGTGGACAATGACCTCCTGTTGGCCCCTCTCCCCCGTGAGAGCATTCTGCACCCTCTCTGAGACATCCTTGATTCGTGTGTTCGAGCAACTTCTCCTTTCTGCAGTTAAGTTTCACTTCTGAAGAATTATGATTTAAAGGAGGCAGCGTGTATGCATGTTTGCTTCCTTGTCTTTAAAATAAAGCAATCTAGTTTACTGTTATTAATATCTTTATATCTGTGCTCAGCCCAAATGTCATTGCGACAATCCAACTCACTGAACTATGGAGAGAACAGAACAAGCACAAGATTTGAAAATTGTTCACTGTATCTTGGAAGTGGTTATCTGTTCTGCTAATTTTGGTCTGAGACAAATATTTGATGTATTTTGATTTTGAAATTGCAATAGCATTTTTTTAAAAAATGAAAATTGATTGCAGGGAGATTTTTCTTTTCTGTGGATTAAATCTGTGTAATTTCAAAATGATTATGTCGTGGCCATTATTGCTGTAAAGAAGAAATTTTGATTTAAATCAAATATTTTTGAGGGTCATGGAAAATTTACTTATGCATCTGTGCTCCTGTGTATTATCGACATTTAATCTTCCTCAAGTATAGCTTAATCTTAATTCATCACAGATTATTGTTCTGATACAGATCAAACTACTGCCAATTTTTTTATGTACTCATCAGTAAAGATAAAAATACCTCCTAAAACCAAGATAACATTACTTATTTTAAAAAATGGGTTGAGAACTATTATTTCCCCTGTATAAGATAGGGACAAGGTCTTGAATGGATTTAAATGGAAAAGATATTTGGGAAACTGGGAGTTGATGTATGTCAGCAAGACAAGAATAATGAGTGATCAAGGATTTAATGTGCAATAGCCTACAGGAGTAGAGTTTTAGATTAACTAAAATTTGCAGATTGTGGAGAATAGGAGGCCAGCCAGAAGAAATTGTTGAGCCTGGAGGTGCAGAGGCAAATACAAAAAGGTGTCAGTAACTAAGTGTTGAATCAAGGCTGTCAGTAGACAGTGTAATAGAAGTACAAGTAGGTGAATTATCTGTGTTAGGGGGAATTGGGTTAGAAGCTCCGCCTGGTTGCAAATAGGATTGTGAACGATCTGATTCAATTCAAGATAATGGCTGCAGAGGGGGATGAAATTGATGGCAAGAGTACGGCATTTGTATAAGAAGTTGATTTTGATGGCTTTTGCATTGACGTTCATTAACTGAAGGAAATGGCAACTGATTCAAGACTGTCAGATGGTTGAATTGATAGCATAGGGGTGGTTATGAGATAAACCCAGATGTTAGTGTATATGTAGAAGCTGACTTCATGTTTTGGGTCATGGCAGCACAGAATAACTTAAAGATGAAAGGGGTTGGAACTGATCATGGATTCACGAAGGACTTCCAAGGTAACTGCATAGGGTCAGTGACGTAGACAATTCCTAGCAATAAATATGGAACCTTTGGAAAGGAATGGTACGGCCAGCTGTGATAAAAACCATAATTTGAGAAGAACATTTTGAATGAAAACAGGGTGTGACTTGTAACTTTGATTTTGGACTTTCAGTCCTTAGGTAAACTAGGAAAATTATTTGGAGAGGCTGGAGTATGGATTTAAGAAGAAAGTAAGCATGGATTTCAGAGGCCAGGCAAGTGATTGAACATAGGGTAGTAGTTTGCAAAGTTGGAGGCATTGAGCATGATTGAGAGGAGGCTGGAGCCAGTGGGTTTGAAATTAAGGGATTGTATCTAAAGAGAGAGAATGACTTACAATGTCACCTGTTGTTGAGTGGAAATTCGTTAATTTAGAAGATCGAGGATGAAGGGAGCAAAAGGCAAGTTACATGGGCAAGATAAACTTCTTGAGGGCTTTGGGGAATTAGTTGGAAGCTAGAGTTAAATACGGATTCTGGGCTAGGTGGGAGAGAAGGTGGTTTGAAGTGTTGATCAAGATAAAGCTGGGAGGAAGCAACAGAGACAGCAAAATGCATGATCTTCACCTTGTGGTCAAAGATGTCTGTGGATGACTTTAACGTATTGGGATGGAGGAGCAACTGATGTATAGAAAAGCAGGTGTATTATCCTAACATAGTGGTTTGAACAGAGGAGAGGAAGGCTTGATTTGTCGAGCTGCTCTGGTGATGCATGTCAAAGCCAGTTGTATATGAGATGAGCTTAGGTTTGCACAATTTGGATTTGTAGAGCAAAGATATGGCTTTCCATGAAGAACAGTACTTTGGGAGAGATTCAAGGTTCTACTGGCAAAAAGACATCAAACTTGAAGATGAAGAGCTGACAGAGCGGGTTGAAAGTTGTAAAAGTATTTTAGCAAATTGAAGGCCAAAGGCTGGATTTCCCAGCAATTTCTGTTTTAGTTTCTGATTTCCAGCATTCTCAGTTTTTTGGTGGCAACTTGAATATACTACGTGTAGTTCTGGGGTAGCGTGTGTTTCGGCAGTGCGGTTTGACTATTATGTCACTGAGGAATTAGGGGAACGGTATTTTTGACAACACTTGCTTCTTTGTGATTCTGGCGGGGATCAGTTTGCATGATTTGTTCTGTGCGTTTGCCGATGTCCGCAATGAAATCTGTGCGCCGTTCTGCACGTGTTGGTGTCCATGCCATTCTGCACATGCTGGTTTTCGTGCAATTCTATGCACGCGCAATGTTAGCGCCTGTCTTTGTGTTGTACTGCGCAATCGTCAATATCAGCTGTCAGTAGAGCAGCTTTCTGTGAGAGGTTCTGTACAGAGCAACTTTCATACATTTTTAAAAATGTACTGTGTTAAACTTACTTTTGTTAATAAAAATGATTTCAACCTTAATTCAGGCTGTGCTAAACTTTGCGTTAGACCTTTGGGTGATTTTTGAGCAATCGTGAGTAAACAAAAGAATTTACTAGTCCGCCCCAACCCCACTTTTCTCAAGCCCAATTATTTCTATTAACGTGAAGTTTTGCTGGAATGCAACTGTGGCATTAAAGGAGAACTACCTGCATTGTAAATTTATTTTGAAAAGTGATTTGAAATAAACAACAGTAGAGGTGGAAGGGCAATCAAAAGTTGTGAGAGACATATAAGAATTGGGTTGAAGATCATGTAACTTGTGATCAAATCCACTGGAGTAGAGCGGCCATATGAGATAGCAAGGTTATGGGTATTGCCAAGGTTATTGTTCTGCAGAAATGGATGAAAGAGATTTTATCTGACATGTATGTGCAAAGGAGGAAGAGGACATTTTCTTAAAAAAGAGGAGAGGGATGAAATGAGGTGTTCTTCGAGGATGATACCAGAGATGAGATTTTTGCACTAGGAAATGTAGTTCCGCATTTTGATTGTGACAGAAGACAGAATATTTTTCTTCAGAGCAATGCTGAAGCTTTTTCTTAATTTTCACAAGCAGTAAGATAACTGCATTAGCAAAAGAAAAGGAAAAAAGAAAAAATTGCCACAACAGAAGATACCTCCGTCTGGAACAGATAAAAAGACAACACCCTGAACATATGAAAGTAAAGGGTTTAGATTTTTGTAAATTTGTTAAAGGAGCCAGATAAGAATAGTCTAATCTTTTCTAGTTTAAGAAAGTATAGCACATTTCTAACCCAGTGTGTATGAGTAGGCAGAATTAGGGACTTCCATTTTAACAACATCAATCTTATGGCCAATAGAGGAGCGAATGTTATCATGTTTTTTTTTGAAAGGAAGGAAGATTAGGTAAACAGGGTGACACCCCAAGCAAAACCGTAATAGGATGAGGAGTAAGATTTTCAGATACCTTCGATAAGGTGTCAAAGATATCAGTCGAATATTTGCTTAAAGGAGGGCAAAGCCAGGACATGTACATATAGTTTGTTCGGGTTTGTTGACACCAATCACAAGGACCGAGACACTACCTCAAATATTTTTGCAAGTTGGGCTTTGGTGTAATGGGTGCGGTGTAGAATCTTACATTGAATAAACAATATTTTGCACAGATAGAAGATCTGTGCACCTTTTGTAAAATCTCATCCCACACATCATCTGGAATGACCTCTTCCAGATCTGCGTCCCAGATAGCTTTAATAGAATCAAAAGAATCTGAGCATACTTTATGAATGTTTGAATCAATAGCTGAAATAGCTCTCTTTAATGTAGAAAGTATTTCTTGAAAGATATTAAAATCAGAATCATTAGGAAAGGCGGGGAAAACATGAAATGAACAATGAACAAAACTGAGAACTTGGAGTTATCTAAAAAAAGGGGCTTTTTGGAAGTGAAAACCTATCAACTAGTAGTAGAAAAGATGCAAAAACACCATCAGCATATAAATCTTTCACAGTTTTTATTCCTAACTTAGTCCAACCAGAAAAGGCACTGCCCACTAAAGATGGGGGAGAAATATGATTTGCTGCCCACTGTGCATTTGTAGAAAATTATTAAAAGCCAAAGTGGCGTCTACATTGAACCAAATTTTAGGACAGGATAAACCAATTACATTTTTCGTGTAAGTAGAAGTTGAAGAAAGGAGAGGTGAATGCAATAAAGCCTTCATTTTTACCAGATGGGTGGAATTTCCCTCGGTAGTCAACCAAATTGGGAGAGCTTGGAGGTTCTCATATTGCAGCCAGTAGTTCAAAGTTCTGATGTTTGCTGCCCAATAATAAATCGAAATACTCGGCATGCCATTTCACCTAGTATCTTAGGCCTCTGTAACAACTGTTTTCGTAACCAAGCAGTTTTTAAATTCCAAATAAATTCAAGAATGAGACGATCCACTTGTACAGTAAAAGAAAAGAGGGAGAAAAATTGGTATGCATTGAAATAAATAAGAAAATTGTGGAAAATATTCATATTAATGGAATTAATTCTAGCAGCTACAGATAAATTAAGGAGAGACCATTGTTTAGTGATTTAATTTGTATCAGTAATGGTTCAAAGTTTTCCCTGTACAAATTGCCTAGTGTGTCTGCAACGTGTTCACCAAGATAAACACAACCAGAGTTGCCAATTTTAAATGGTAAATTATCTAGTGGGTATTCCCTGGCAGGCTCCTTCCACCTATCGCATTTCCAACGCCCCTCCCCCAAGACCCTCCTCCCTACCTTTTATCTTAGCTTGCTTGGCGCAACTTCCTCATTCCTGAAGTAGGGCTTATGCTTGAAACATCGATTCTACTGCTCCTTGGATACTGCCTGACCTGCTGCGCTTTTCCAGCAACACATTTTTCAGCTCTGATCTCCATCTGCAGTCCTCACTTTCTCCGAGCAGTTTACCATGCCCATACTTCAACTACAAAGAACTTTGATATGTGACATCAATGTTCAAGGGGATATATTTCAAAAAGGGAAAGAATATGTTTTATCCCCTAAATTATTTTTAAGACACCTGACTTATTAAGGTTTTTGAAGACAACACCCTTTGTGGCCTACTCTTCACAAGTTGATGCTGACTCACTGTTTAATTACCTCATACAGACTCAAATAATCAGTGTCTCATACTCACTCATTGTATCCTTGATTGTACATTCTGCTATTCCAGAATGAGTATCAAATTGACAGGCCTGGAGTTTTGTGTTTATCCCCGCCTTCCCTTGTCGTTTAACATTGGAGTTCTTTTTACATTTTCCAATCTAAAGCAGTTTTTGACTTTTGAAATAAGAGATGTTAAAAGTGTCCCTCCCATATGCAATTTTAAAGGTGTGTGCACATTCCACTGACAGTGGCAGCAACCACAGCCTTTGGGTGTGTGCTTTCATTAAATACATTGTCTGGTGAACTTTGGTTGTCATCTAAACATTACTGAGACTTTGTGACACTGTTTTAATATTTTGGCCTGTAATTTCCATTTCAGTCTTTTCTCATTATATGCAAAACAAAACAGTCGCCACGTACATCAGTTCTTAGGACAATGGTGCAGTGCCTTAAGGAAATATTTTCTGATATTTGGTTGAAGGTAGTGTGAGAACAAATGATAGTAGCAGGTGTTGGGGGTTGCATGTTGGCTAACTTTCAAAAATATAGCCAGATCATAATTTTACTGTGATTATTTTACAAAAATAGCTTTAGCGAAGAGCTGAGCATTTTCTTTAAGATTTGTCAAAGAACAGAGTATGTTATCAATTTTACTGGGAGCACATCATAAACAAAATTTTGCTGAATATGTACTTCCTCTTCCAAGTTTACAGACATGTGTAATTTTAGAAGTGTGATTAAGAAACAGGAGACTGATGTATGAGATGCTGTCTCAACAATTCCTAGGATCCTTTGCAGGCTGCAAGATTCTATTTCTCTTATTACTTTGTCTAATTTTGAATTGAGATGGGATTGTTGCGATTGTCTTTTGTGACTAGAAATTATGAAATTTGAAAACTACCAAAGGCATTTGGCACTCTGTATTAATGTTAAATGTTCTAGGTTTCCACAGCAGTTGTGTAGTTTGGCATGTTTGGTGAAAAGATCTGAAATTGCAGTGTCATAGATCTGTTTTTTACTGATGAAGTTTGGAGATTCTTCCTAGTAAAATTGTAAGGATTTATTTTTAAATGCAGCCAGAGAGAACGTTTTTTTTGCTCGATCCTGTTTAGAATCAATGTACTGCCAACATTTTGAAAGTTTGCAGTTGGGGGTCTCGATGATGCTTTTAAAATGTATTGCACACTGTTAGTTGCTGTGAGAAAGCAATGGTGAGTTGTTTTTTGAGTTGAAATGCTCATATAAGATGGTACTTCCAGAATGGTGTTAGTGACAACAGCTTTGAATTGAAAGTTCAGTGTAATGGTCTAATGTGCTTTATAGCAGCATCATCTCAAAAGGGAATGCCAAGATTTTGTGTACCGATTAGATTACTTCAGTGTGGAAGCTGGCCATTCGGCCCAACAAGTCCACACCGACCCTCCGAAGAGCAACCCACCCAGACCCATTCCCTGAAATTTACCCCTTCACCTAACACTATGGGCAATTTAGCATGGCCAATTCACCTAACCTGCACATTTTTGGATATTGAAGGAAAATCCCCAAATTAGGAAGGTATATGACTTGGTGATGTTTTGTCTGATGTCATTGCCTATGTCTTCTTTGTTAATAGAACAAAGAAGCTGGGTGGTCCTGTTCATGTTTGGTTGGTTGCTATGGTACATTGGGCACATTATCATCACTATTTGCCAGTTTTAAAAGATGTATGTAATAGATGTAGGGTATTGATCAATCAAGTAAAATGCTTTGCGTTTGAATGGTGTAGAGTTTGTGTTGTTGCAGTTATACCTATTGAGATTACTAATAGGCATTCATCGCAAACAACAATGAGCATAATATGTATTGGAGAGGCTTTGAGAATTCAGGGGGTGAGCCATTCAGGGTTTTACATCTGACTTGCTCTTACATCCACTTTGTTCTGCTGCTGGAAAAATTCAGCTTTTAGCCAATTAGTTCATTTTCAAGATTGGATTTTTCCATTTTTGGAATGTTCATTACCTGGATTTCATATAGTGCTTGCATTGCTTTCCACTTGTCAATCTAAGCATAACAGCTTGACAGGTAATTATGTGTTGAGAGTGTGGTGCTAGAAAAGCACAGCAGGTCAGCATCCGAGGAACAGGAGAATTGACATTTCGGGCAACCTGCTGTGCTTTTCTAGCACCGCACTCTCGATTCTAATGTCTAGCATCTGCAGTCCTCACTTTCACCTAGGTAATTCTGTATGTCTTATGATCAGATGGAGCTGTAAATTGAGCAATTTTTGGTGAATAGACATAATGAAGAATCATTCGGTAAAATTTGAATCACAACAAAGCCTGACTTGAGACCTGCTCAGTCATGCTATCATTGATGCAAAATTAAAGGCTGTCCTACTTAGCAAAGAGGTGGTTGAGAGGAGATTCAAGAGAAGTCTGCAAAATTGAGGCATCTGAACAGACCAGATAATGTAAAACTTCTCATTGGTGAAAGGGTCAATAATCTGAGGATACCAATTTAATGTTGGCAGGTGAAGCAACAGCGATACTGAGAAAATAAACATTTTCTTCTAAATGATTTAGGATCTGGAGTGGATGACCTGAGAAGATAATAGAACAGATGGATTTGTTGTCAAGAGAGTTGGATTGTCATTATCCTAAGAGAAAATTTGAATTTGCATGGTCCTGAGAAGCAGATGGGGAAATGACAGGTAAATGGCTCTTGCAAGTCAGGCTTGATGCAGATGTAGAAGTAGTCCACTTGCATACAAGGTCAGACTACAACTTCTACAATTTAACAAGATTGAAAGTGGAGACAAAAACACACTGTGTCCTGATCAAGAGGATGCTGGCTTTACTGCTCACGTGAAAACTCTGTTGCAAAATCCAATGGAATGTTCAAGGCTGCATGTTGACACTTGCAAGCGTGACATGAAGGTCCTGAACTTTCTACCTGGGAGTCTGTATCTGTTGAAAGAGGGAATTGGTGATGCTTCCTGTGAGCTGCAATATATTCATGTCCTGTCAAATGGCTGCAGTAGCTTGGCAATAGTTACCAATGCCAAAAGTGACAAACCAATAATTGGCAGTTTCATGTGTCTTAATTAACCATAGAATCATTGAATTTAAAGTGCAGGAGTCAACCATTCAGCCCATCATGTCTGTACTTTGTCCAGAAAGAACCAACCAGCTCGTCATATTCTCCATCCTATCTTCGTAGCCCTCTAAATACAAACTTTCAAATATATATTCAGCTCTCTCTTGATACCTCCTATCGAATCTGCCTCCACCATTCTCCAGGCTTGCACTCCAAATTCTAGCAACTGAGTAAAGAAGTTTCATCCTCATCTCTTAGCTCTCATGCTGACTAACTTGAAATTGCAACCCCTAATTAAAACATCACCAATAACAGAATATCCTCCTTTAATCCTGTCAAAATTGTTCATAATTTCAAACACATCTGTAAGGTTACCTCTTAACCTTTTCTGCTGCAAGGGGGATAAGTCCAATTTCTCTAATCTTCCTTTGTGACGGAAATCCTTCATTTCTGGTATCATTCTACTAAATATCCATTGTACTTTCTCTCAGGCGATAACATCCTTCCTTAAGTAAGGTGCCCAGAACTGAATAGTACTCCAAATGTGGTTTGACCAATGATATGTAGTGGTGTAGGATCACTCCCGCCTTGCTTTACACTCTGCCTATTTTATAGGCCCAAGGAGGCTATGAGGCTTCATAACAACTGTTTCTACTTCCCAGGCCACCTTTCAAGAATTATGCATTTGAACCCCAAGGTTCCTCTGCTTGAGTCCCCTCAGAGTTGTACCATTTAGTCTATATTATCTTTTTGTGCTGCTTCTTTCAAACTGCATTACCTCTTGTTTCTCTACGTTGAAATTCATGTTCGAGATGTCTGCCTGTTTGGCCAATTTGTCAATGTCTCTCTAAAGTCGTTAGGCATCATCCTCACAATCCTCCCTCACTTATTATCATTTGCGAATTTAGAGATTTATGCCCTCAACACCCATCTCTAAATCGCTTATGTAACTCAGAAAAAGCAAGGGTCCCAACTCCAATTTCTCAGGAATGCTACTTTCAACTCCTCTCCAGTCTGAGAAATGCTTCTCTATGTCAACCCACTGTTTCCTACCTTTTAGGTCAATCTCTAATCCATGCTGTAAAGGATCCATCAATCCCAAACATTTCTAATTTGATAACCAACTTGCCATGTGGCACATTTTAAATGTTTTCTGAAAATCCAAATAAACAACATCCGTAGCACTATCCTCATCCACTGCCTGTGTCACCTCATCAACAAATTTAATTAAGTTTGTTGGGCGTGACCTGCCTTTCACAAAACCATGTTGACAGTCTAGTATTAACTTATTTTTCTCAAAATGTGCATTTATCTTATCGACTATTATGGTCTCCATTAGTTGCCCTATTATTGACATGAAGCTAACAGGTTGTACAATACAATCCCGACATTGTGGAAACAGGCCTTTTGGCCCTACATGTCCCTATAGTTTACTGGATTATCCTTTACCCCTTAAACAACTGCATCATATTTGTATTCCTGCAGTGCCATGGGACTAACCCTTTGTTAAGAAAGGCCTGGAAAATTTCTGTCAATGGCTCTGCGATTTGCTCTTTTATCTTTCTCAGCAATCTTGGATGCGTCCAGGCCTGGCAACTTTTCTGTCTGGAGGATCTCCTCTTTATCTATCACTATAGTGCTTAGTTGCTCAACACCCACATTTTCAACTGGGCAACTGTCACTTTTTTTTAACGAAATTAGAAGATAAAGTGCAGCTGGTTCTGATATAATACAATAACTCTGTTCTCGTGTGATCTCTCATTATTAGAAAATCGCACAATAGATGTGCCACTTAAACTAATGGGGCCAGAATGACTTTATAGCTTATACAGGTAAGAAAAGTTCGCATTCTACAAATTCTTCAATCGAGTTAAAGCCAATTTGTATTGAAGAAACACGGGTTACAACAGAACTGACTGTGTTCATTTAGTGCCTCTGTTATAGCTATTGCTTCAGTGAGCAGTTTACCCTGCTTGTTCCTTCTGGCTCCACTCTATCCTTCTCCCTCTTTTACTATTAATATAGATTCACAACCATCAGCAAAGGTATACTAACTGCATGCACTCCATCTAAATGAGTTGTTTGCTTCATGTCCCTTTTTAGTAGATGAAAGGATGTCAATGCACAGTCCCATTGTGGTCTTCCAATGATAGTGAAATCTTAGTAATGGAGCTGAGGTTGGTTGTTCTGAGCCTCCTTGAGCTTAATATGAAGTTGTAAAAATTGTCTCTAACATTACGTTCATTTGTCCATGTCAGATGTGACTGTAACCATGGGCAGGTTAACCTTTGACCCCCTGCCATTGCTCCCTCTTTTGTTATCACATTTCTTCAAATGCTGCCTTGATGTTAAGAGCTGTTAATCTTAGTTCTGGCGTTCATCTCCTAAGACTGTGCGCCAAAAGAATTCTTAGTGTTTCAAAGTACGTAGCTATTTTCAAACAAAGAGACGTGCCTAGGGAAACTAATTTGTTTCCAAAGTTGCTCAACAAACGATACACAACTACCAGTATTTGCTTTTTAAAAAAAAACATTGTTCCCATTGGGGGTTTGTAGAGGGTAGGTCAAATTGCTGTACAACTCCGTCACTCTCCTTTAATGAGAGATTTCAATGACTTTTCACAGTAAATGTTAGACAAACAGATCTATAATTTCATGGATTTCCCCCTCTCCTTTCTGAAATATACTCTGCAATCAGATAATGAGCTATTTGTTGCTATTTGCACCAACACATACTTCTCAATGAATAAGGGAGCTGAAAGGCCTGTTTACCATCATCTTATATTTACTCTACCCAAGCAACCTGATTGCCAGAATGGTATGACTTTTCAGCAATTGTACTTTAAATGTAATTATCTTGGATGAATGTTTCTTGGGTAACACAGCCAGTCTTTAGCATCCTTTAATACTTACTATCTCTTACATAGAGTCATCAAGACATAGAGGTGTACAACACAGAAACAGACCCTTCGGTCCAACGTGTCCATGCCTACAGATATCCTAAATAAATCTAGCCCCATTTGCTGGCGTTTAGCCATCTCCCTCTAAACCCTTCCTCTTCATATACCCATCCAGATGCCTTTTGAAATGTTGTAATCATACTCGCCTCCTCTACTACCTCTGGCAGCTCATTCCATACACGTACCACCCTCTACGTGAAAACGTTGTCGCTTGGGTCCCCTTTAAATCTTTCCAGTCTCATCCTAAATATATGCCCTCCAGATTTGGATTCCCCCACCCTAGGGAAAAGATGTTGTCTATTTATCCTATCCATGCCCCTCATGATTGTATAAACTTCTATCAGGTCACTCCTCAGCCTCCAATGCTCCAGGAAAAACAGCCTCCGCTTATTCAGCCTCTCGCCATAGCTCAAACCTTGGCAACATCTTTGTAAATTTTTTCTGAACTCTTTCAAGTTTCACAACAACTTTCGGATAGGAGGGAGACCCAGAATTGTGCATAATTTTCCAAAAGAGGCCTAAGCAATGTCCTGTACAGCTGCAGCATGACTTCGCGACTCCTATACTCAATGCACTGATCAATAAACGAAAGTACACCAGATTTTCTTACAATGCAAGATTGCACGAGAATAAGAATGTATGATTTTCTTATAATGCGAGATCACATGGGAACAGAACTATCGTGTTATATCAGAACCAGCTGCACTTTGCCGCCTTCGCTATCCTATCCACTTGGGACTCCCCTTCCAAGGAACTATGAACCTGCACTCCAAGATCTCTTTGTTCAATAAACACCTCACATTTATCTAAATTAAACTCCATTTGCCGCTCCGGCTCATTGGCCCATCTGATCAAGATAGTGTTGTTCTCTGAGGTAACCTCCTTCGCTGTCCACTATACCTGCAATCTTGGTGTCATCTAACCATGTCTCCTATGTTCACATCCAAATTATTTATAGAAATGAAAAAAAACAATGGACCCAGCACCGATCCTTGTGGCATACCACTGGTCATAGGCCTCCAGCCTGAAAAGCAACTCTCCACCACCACCTTCTGGCTTCTCCATTCAAGCCAGTTCTGTATCCAACTCGCTAGTTCTCCCTGTATTCCGTATGCTCTAACCTTGCTAACCAGTCTACAGTGAGGAAAGTTGTTGAATGCCTGACTGAATTCCGTATAGATTATGTCCGCCACTCTGCCCTCGTCAATTCCCTTTGTTACTTCCTCAAAAAACTGAATGAAGTAAGTGAGACATTATATTTCTCACCTCAAAGCCATGTTTACTATCCCTAATCAGTCCTTGCCTATCCAAATACATGTAAATGCTGTCTCTCCAGGTTCCTTCCCAACAACTTACCCACCACTACTGTCAGGCTCACTGGTCTATAGTTCCCTGGTTTTTTTTCACCTCCTTAAATAGTGGCACCACATTAGCCAACCTCTAGTTTTCTGCCATCTCACCTGTGGCTATCAATGATACAAATATCTTAGCAAGGGGCCCATAAGCAACAGTTTAATTCACCTGTTTTGCTTTAGATTGCTAAACCAATCTTGACTGCGATTTCCAAAACATTTAGTAAAATTATGGCATCCAAACCAATCCAGAATGGTTGGTGGAAGTTTGCACTGGAGAATAAATTTATATTCTGCGTGTTGGAGTTCATTGTTTAACTATACAAAGTATTCTATACAGAGAAATGGAGTTCTGAAGATTTTATTTCAATAATCTTTTAGTTTTTACTGTTCAGATCTTAGAGATATAGATTTTGTGCAAACAAATTTTGAGTACAGCAGATATTATAGGATGCTAAAATAGTTGTGAAAGGATGAGCAGTGCTTCTTTATGTGAGTTATGGGTGTGTAGAACGAAGGACTATAGGCACTCAATTAAATTGGGATAGTTGGAGGAGAGCAGAAGATCAACTTGTTTGTGAGGATGATCTTCTCTCTAATTCATTCCCAAGGTTTATAGTTGAGCCACAGTTCCAAATTAGATAGGATAGTTGGATGAAGAACAAGTGATATATCCATGTTATTTGCATATGTTATTGAAGTGACGTTTTTGGATGGAAGCTTGATGACAAGTTGACTATTTAGCTTGCCTGTCTTGTGTCGGTTGTGATGTGAATGTCTAGTAACTGAAATCTGAGCATTTCTTTTCTGATTGTGGATGCAGTGATTTTGAAAGCACTGCAGGGGTGTACTGAATTTATATCTATCTAAATGTTATTAGCTCCCTCATGCGTTCAGATAATTAATGTTTTGTGAATATTTTAATCTCATTTTGAAAGTGATACTGTATTTCATATGAACGTTGTGTTGCAAGGAACCTTGAACAAAAGATATGTTGATTCTTTGAACAAGTCACACCAAGAGTGTTTTCTGTTTCAGACGGCATTAATCACAGGCTGCTGTGGAGTGTGGTCATCAATAATACATGAACTCTGTGGTTTAATCATATGTTACAGTCTTTGTTTTAAAAATGTGTAATTGCTAGTAACTGCTTTCTGTGTTATAGGATAAAATGTCAGTCTGGTTATGGCAATGTCATGTATAACTGGGGATATAAGATATGGGTCATGTTCTCAGTGCAGACAAAGACTGCATTCACAGAATGGTTTAATTGGTTTTTAAAATAATCCATTCATAATTTGCGTACTGATACAAATTATGATATTTAAGGCTGCTTTGCTGAATTAGTGAGAAATAGCAATAAGAAATTCAGAGATTGGAAGTTGTTAATAATAAAGCCAGCACTGAGGAAAAATTAATGGTCATCTTTCAAGTGTTTCAGTCTCTTCAGAAAAAAGACGGGATGCAAGCTCAGGATAATAGGGGAGGACCTCATTGAAGAGTCATTCACAGGAGCTCAGGCATGTGGAAGAGAGCATTGTGCTTTGTCAGGAGGAAGCTGTTTCATGTACTGCTTCCTGCAACAATTAATTCAAATGTGTCTTTCATGGGAGGTAAAATACATTATTCAATCCACAATATTATTTCTTTCAGGTTTTAAATGATACACAGAATTTAAAAGCAGTGCAGATGATTTGATGTTTAGCAAAAACTATTTGAGACAAAGGCTGAAGGAACCGAAGAGGAAGGATGAGTCTGCTAAAACCTAGTGGGCTGAAAGCTCCTAGCAAGATTGCCAAACCAGGGAGTACTGCAGTGAAGCAAGCTGCTCCTTCACAACCATCAAGTAAGTCATTAGAATCTTCTGTCTAGACTTTATGTACATTGTAAATGCAGGCAAAGATTACCATTTTAAATTTCTTTGTGCACGATTGTGCTTCATCTTAAATCTTGGAGCGATGCCTCAATAAATTTGAGTCAGAGACAGGTAATGAAATTCAATGCATAGTCCTTACTACCATCTTTAGAAGGTTTGTTTGATTTTAAGCTTTTGATTTATATTGTGTGCTATAATACAAAAATGTGAAGTATGATATAATTTTGATATTAACACTTTCATAGCTTGATGAATCAAAAAGGGTAGTTCAACCCTTTTATTGCTGTAGGATTGCATGCATTGATTAGTTTATGGGCTTATTGCACACAATGAAGTACAGAAGACTATCCAATTTATTCCATGAGTTATCAAAAAATTGTTTTTTCTCAAACTATGGTGGAACAAATTGAATATTTTCTATTTAGTGTATTCCTAAAATATGTTTACATATTTTAACTGTTTGTTCTTCTTCCACTGGCACTAGTCTAATAAAGAAAGACTCTTAATGTCAATCTTACTCTCTGTAGCTTGGTGTTGTGCTGTCACAAATAACATTTTTGAATTTGAAAATTAACTTCAAATGCAATCTCTCTTTTGTGAGTGACGAGGAAAGGCAAAGAATACTTCTGTTAAAAGGAAAACATAATACACATTTTTCAGAACACAAAGGAAAATGAACAGCTTTGACCTGCAGTGATAAAACACTGGATGTAACCACATTTGGTGAGGGAGAACCTGAGGGGGAAGCAGTGGCCTAGTGGAATTATCACTGGACTGTTAATTCAGGAACCCAGGAAATACGCTGGGGACCCTGGTTTGAGTGCTGCCATGGCAGATGTTGGAATTTGAATTCAATAAAAATCTGGCGATGAAGAATATAATAATGACTAATGTTCCAACAATCAATGTTGATTTTTGGAAAAACCCATCCGGTTCACTAATGTGCTTTAGGGAAGGAAACTGCCTTACCCATACTTGGTCTGGCTGTGTGTGACTCCAGATCCATGGCAATATGGTTGACTTTTTACCACCCATTAGGATGGGCAATAAAATCTGACCTCGCCAGCAATGCCTTCATTGAATTTTTAAAAATGATTGGCAGTGGGAAAGACTGGATAACAGATTACTTAAGGATAACTTTGTATCTTTAGATTGAACTTGTACAGTGGACCTCTTTAAAAACTTACCACGTTTTCAAATTAAAATTTCAATAATGCTTATCAAATTCTGGTCATGTGTGTAAGCTGTTTCAGTATATTTGCATATAACATTATTATCTTCAAATAATGCTTTGCTGTTTTGTGCTGTCCGCTGTTCATTAAATCTTAAAAAGTTTCTGTACAAGAGATCAAAATGACTTCTGTCTTCTGCCTTTGTGCTCTTCTCCTTTATAATAACCTTGAAACAAAAATAGAAAATGCCGGAAAAGCTCAGCAGGTCTGGCAGCATCTGTGGACAAAAATCAGACCGTATCCCCACACTGTAAGTAATCTAATCTAATCATTTACTCCTCACCCGCTTCCCTGTCTTCTGTATATAAACTGACATTTCCTAGCTACCGTCAGTTCTGAGGAAGGGTCACTTGACCTGAAACACACATTCTGATTTCTGTCCACTGATGCTACCAGACCTGCTGAACTTTTCCAGCAGTTTCTATCTTTTTTCTGATTATATATCTGCAGTTCTTTCAATTTTATAACAAGCTCGATCTCTTTTCCTTTTGTCTTATTCTTCAATTTATCTTTTCCTGATAGTTGCATGCCTTTTCAGCAGCTAAGGTCATTATGAACAAAAATACAAAACTTGAAATAAAGGCAGGAAGAAGGTAACATTTTTGAAAAATGTTATGAGGAAGGGCAAACTTTCCAAATTTGGTTCTGCTAGAGCATCACTTCCCCATTCTCCTTAGTGTGTTTCCTATGCCATTTTCCATGTCAATTATGTCTTGATATTTGATTTTGAAGCTGGGAATACTTATTCTAACAAAAGATGGCAAAGGGATAAGAAAACAATTAAGATTTAGTGATTACTGCAAATAATAACTTTGCAAATGTAAAAATCCAGAGCTTCCAAAGGGTCACTGAATAATGATATAGAGTTGTCAAATGTAGAACTGAGTCATAGAGAACACAAGAGTACCAGATTCAGTCTTTGGTTTGGGTGAAGTAAGCAGATCTCAATTGTAATACCAGGAGGCAATAATTAATCCTCTCCAGGATAAGAAAATGAATCAAGGTCAGCGATGTCTAGTGTTTTTACTCCTATAGCCCACGAGATATCACACTTTTTGTCAACTCCCCACCAGGAACTTTGCTCTCTATTTCAGTACTTTCTTTCACCAGGAGCTTCAGCCTCACCAAAGGCTCCCCTCACCCATAAGCCATCTCGCTCCCTAAGAGACATTTCGATTCATACTATAAGACCCGCTTGTAACATAACTTTACGCATTTTAGTTGCCTGTGGGTATGTTGTACTTCCTTTGGCTGAGATTTAAACTGAAATTTTGTCTGCTGGTTCAGGTTTATATTATAGATCCATAAGTCTAATCAAAGAATAGGGAATACCCCAAGGGTTAGAGCCAACATTATTGCCTAAACCAGGGACACTGATAAAAAGACAATTTAACCCTGACATTTAGCTCCAATCTGTATGAGTATTGGTGTTAAATATTGCATAACAAGTGTTGCACATTCGTAGTAATATACGAAACATTTTGAAATATTTGGATCTGAAAAGTTGCAATATAAATGTTTGCTTAAGGTTCTGCACGATAGACTGGTTAGCGAAGTTAGATCTGATGGAATACAATGAGAGCAAGCCATTTGGATACAGAATTGGTTCGAAAGTAGGAGACAGAGGATAGTGATGGAGAGTTGCTTTTCAGACTGGACCAGATCGGTGCAGGGGTACATCGCTTTTTGTCATTTATATAAATGATTTGGATGTGAATATAGGACTTATGGTTAGTAACTTTGTAGATGACACCAAAATTGGAGGTGTAGTGGGCAAATTAATTTAGGATATCTGGTCAGCATGGATGATTTGGACCCAAGGGTCTGATTTCATGCTGTACATCTCTACGACCCCAAGTTACACACCATCTTGATTTGGAACTGTAGTATAAAAATGGGCTCTCAAGTTATACTGAGAATGGTAAAATTTAGCAATTAAGACAAACTTGATAGTAAATACTAGTTGCATCTGCACATGAAAATCTCTTATCACCAAGGATTATTTTTGATCTGTTACACGTGAGCAAATACTTCAGTCATAGAAATTAGCATTACAAACCACACTTTAGTATCTGCTCACATTTTGAATATTTTTCAACACTTGCATTTCATTTCATGTCTCAAATCTGTTGTTACAATCCATTTATTCAATAAATTTTTGAAGTATGTTCTTGTGTCCAATCACATGATTGCACACAAGATTTCATATTTTAAGACTTCAACTGTTTCAAGTAAACTGACTAAACATTGCTTAGTCAGCAACTAATAGACTAAATTACAGAAAAGGTCTTTTCCTATTAATAAGTCAACTGAAGGCATGGCATCAAGTTTACACTATACTGTCGGCAGAAATGTAGTTTTCTGGTTAAAGTTCCAATTATCTCCCTACTTTAACAGAATCTCCTCTTACTGGCCCACCATTGTGCATCTTCGAGAATGTTTTTAAACAATTTGTCTCTTGCTCCTGCCTTTAAAATGGACTTCCAGTAATAACGTACCTTCAGAGATTTTGTGATCTTTAGCTCTTCACAAGCCACCTTTCTACAAACCAGGAATCCATTCTCACTACCACTGTACTTGGTAGTTAATCTAAAATCATTTTTTATTCTGCTTGGCATCTCAGTATCTTCTGTGTGAGTTGTCTTCCCCTAAATTTGTCTGTCTGACTCTAAGGGTTTGACAGTATGGATGTCTATTCTTTGTGTTCTGGTGCGAGGACTTGCATCTGACTTTCAATAAATTTTAATTTGACTTAAACAAGTCTCACAAGTTTGAATCCAGGCAGATTCTGTCAGAAGTCATTACCCCCCTCTAAACTAAATTTTTTTTACACCTTAAAACAGTTTAAACATAGCATCTTAACAAGTCCAGTGTTTGTAACAAGTCCTAAAGAACTTTAAAGCCAGTGAATTATGTTTGAAGTATATAACATATTGAAGTTATGTTTTCAAATATTTAACATCTTTTTAATCAATATCTATTACTGCTACAGCAAAAACATCACCAGGCGAGAAATCAAGTACATCCAATGCAGAGACACAAGAAGAATTTGTGGATGACTTTAGAATTGGAGAGCGCATCTGGGTAAATGGTAGCAAACCTGGATTCATTCAGTTTCTTGGTGAGAGTCAGTTTGCTCCAGGCCAGTGGGCAGGAATTGTTTTGGATGAACCAATTGGTAAAAATGATGGTTCAGTTGCTGGCGTTCGATATTTCCAGTGTGAGCCTTTACGAGGAATATTTACAAGACCTTCAAAACTATCTCGAAGCCCACTGACTGATGGTGAAGCCAATGGTTCACAGACTCATGCAACATCTGTTTCTAGAGCCACTTCACCAACATCCACGTCAGCCAGTGTTGCGACTGCTTCATCAACAACAACTGCACAAAAAGCAGGATTAGGTAAATCAGTTGCAACTCAGGAGTCTGCAGCCCCTTCAGCCATGACCAATCTCTTAAAAACAGCAAGTGAATCTGTATCAAACCTTTCAGAAGCTGGTTCAGTCAAGAAGGGAGAACGTGAATTGAAGATTGGAGATCGGGTTCTGGTAGGTTTGTTAACTTTTTAAATTTTACTGTGAGATCCAGTGGTTAGATACAGGAATTTAGTGCATTAAAGACAGAGATGAAGCAGAACGAGTAAATTAATTTGTGGGGAGGGTAAACCTTGCCCTCGTCCTTCAATGCTTTGAAAGCTAATCCCTGGTCTTCTGGATCCTCAGGCCCTGTCCCACTGCCAAATCATGGAATTCTCTTGCTGTTCAGAAATTTCTAACCATAATCTCAATGCTCTTTGGTCATCAAGGCTAACCTCAATGGTCCCATAGCCTTAATACAGCCTTCAGTTTTCTCCTAGGTCCCAGAACACTTGTTGTAATCTAGTTCTTATGATAGCCCCAGTATTTGTAAAAGCTTCATCTCAGTACTCTTGGATACTTATCTCAATATACTAGGCATGCTGAGGCCCTATCCTGCTATTGCCATACTGTTGAATGCATCTGCCAGTGAGTCTAAGTCTAACCCCAATGTTCTCTTTATGACTAAGCTGAATATCTTATTGAATATATATATATATCATTAACACTTTATAGTCTTTGTACAAGACGTTTGTTTGTCTTATTGAAATACAGCCATGTAATTTTAATATTCTCATTTTAAGAGTTGTTCAATGCCTCATTTGTAGAATGTGTTTGCAATGGTAGCAGTCCAAGTGAATATTGAGCAAGGAAAGTTGAACACAACTTGTGTAATTTGCATGGCTCCTAGGAAAGGCATGGCAATAAGACTAGCCAAATTTTTTTTAATGCGAATCAGCTCAGACACAGTGAGTTAAATGGTCTCCTAGTTTGTAATCATGCAAAATGTGATTTAAATGTATCAAATCACATCTGTTATATTTAATCTGCGACTGGTCTGTCCATTCTTTCAAGTACTTTTTTTCTGTCTTTTCTAATTGCTTTTTTAACTTTTAATGCCAGTAATTTAACCAAGCAGTAAGAAAGGAGATAATGCAATGTTTTAACTTACTTAACAGGTTAAAATTTATTAGCATTGTTGCAGCAGATTATTAGCTCATGGTTATTCCTGGCACTTTCCATTCTTCCTTCTCTTGATAAGAGCAATAACTGTTCAGTTTCAACAAACTATGCATTAGTGTATTAAATATTACTTCATTTATAATGTGACCTAACAATTTAAAAATGAAAACTTTTTTGTTTCCACAACCTGAAAATATGATGATAACTTTGTATTGACCAGACAACTTTTTAGATCCACATTATAGCAATCCAGTATCCATGACTGATAGCAGTGTGTTCTTGGATGAAATTTATTTGTGCGCAATAATCCATATTGGGTGTTTTGGCAACTGCTTTGGAAATGTCTGCTGAATGCCAATAGTATCTCGATGAGTCAGTCTTGATGAACCAGCTATTACTGTTAGGTCATTTATGTGGAGCAGTTTATTATGTTGCTATATGTAGCCTTAGTTTGTCTGTAGCTCTCCTAAAGGGGTTGTGAAGAAATGTTTCTTTCAAACAAACATTGAAACCGTAATTGATAGTTATGTATTTCATAATCCAGGGAAAAGGCTGTATGATGTTGCTATCTTATTTGACGTTGAGGAAACTCATTAACGTTGATGTACTCTCCCCATCCTTCATCTCTCTCAAGTTTTCTGGTGTTTTATTTTTGTTGGCAAAAGTTGTCATAATATCTCAAACTACTTCATAGAAATGAAAAATTGCCTGTTTCCTAGCAGCTAATGTGGCACTAGAACATCAAACTATATTTTGTAGATTTGGCAAGCTATAAAAGACTTCTTTTAATCAAGCTTGAAGTTTAATGTTTAGATGACGTATTATATGACATCATATTTAATTTTTATCTGACCTTGCACTTGCTGTCTAACATGGATTATTGGTTAGCAACAACAGTGGTGATGTTGGCTGATTTTGTTTTTCTTATTCTTTGAGAGACACTGAGAAGTTTATGACTATCTTCAGTAAAGACCAGAAACTGAGCATATATCTCTTGTGCGATTTAGTATTTGCAAATATGCAATATGTTTACCCACCAAGCTATTGAGAGTGCTGAGTGCTACTGATTGGGTACCAAAATAGATGTTGCCATCCTGATGTTCTAACTAATTCCATTCGATGACTTATGATATTATGTGTATTATCAGCACTTAATAGAGCTTTGTTATGGTAGTGTCATCCTGTTTACCCCCTTCAGTCAAAGCAAAGCAATCAGAGACACAGTTTCGTTTTATCTCCTTCATCTTTATTCCAGGCCCTGGAAGGAGAGAGAGCAATCGCCCATGTGCACAGATATGAGTTCGAGGTTTTCTCTGGAATAGCAGTTTCTTAATGAATTATATAGTCATTTTACAGGGAGAAGCATCCAGATAATGCAACATACATATTAATTAGGTGACCGTTACAATCAGTGAGTGTTAATAGTAGACATGAAGCCTTCTGCTGTCATACAATGAATGTTCTTTATCTTGTTCACTGGCTTCACATAATGGATACTTTCCCCTTATTAACTGACCTTATGTTCTGAATGTTTCTAATACTGTTATTTGGCTGTACATAATGAATGCTTTTCCACCTTATTAACCCATTACCCTTGCCTCCAGCACCCCATTGTTAACTGCAAGTTCTCATCTGATCTGAGTCATGCTCAGCTGAACCTCTTCTTTCACAAAACTCAAAACGTAACTCTTTCCCTACCTACTCATACCTTTATACACTTTCTCAGTAAGGAATGTTAAATGGCCAAACCAGAGGAATTTTGAATTACGCATCAATATGTTGTAAAGAATCCCTATAAATAGCAGTAAACACGACTTAAAAAAAAATAGGTTTTTTCAGAAGATGTATGCAGTCTCCCAAAAGTAGAGATCAGAGAGGCTGGGAGAATGACACCTGAAGGAAAGTGAGTTTTGAGAAGATTTTTAGCTCAGGTTGAGGTTCTGGATGTAGGTTTGCTCGCTGAGCTGGAAGGTTCATTTTCAAACGTTTCATCACCATACAACCTAACATCTTCAGTGAGCCTCCGGACAAAGTACTGCTGATGTTTCCTGCTTTCTATTTATATGTTTGTGTTGCTTTGCGTTGGCGATGTCTTTTTCCCATTCTTTTTCCCAGCCGGTGGTAAATGGGGTCCAAGTTAATGTGTTCGTTGATAGAGTTCCGGTTGGAATGCCATGCTTTGAGGAATTCTTGGCTTGTCCTAGGATGGATGTGTTGTCCCTGTCGAAGTGGTGTTCTTCCTTATCTGTATGTAAGGATACTAGTGAGAAATGGTCATGTCGTTTTTGTGGCTGGTTGATGTTCATGTATCCTGGTGGCTAGTATCCTTACATACAGATAAGGAAGGACACCACTTCGACTGGGACAACACATCCATCATAAGACAAGCCAAACAGATACACACACGAGAATTCCGAAAAGCGTGGCTTTCCAACCGGAACTATATAAAGAAACACATTGACTTGCACCCAATTTACCACCCCCTGAGAAAAGGTATAGGAAATGTCATCACCAACCCGAAGAAACACAGACATATAAATAGAAAGCAGGAAACATCAGTGTTTCGTCCGGAGGCTTGCTAAAGATGTTACCTAGTATAGTGACGTCTGAAAATGAACCTTACAGCTCAGTGAACAAATGTACATCCAGAACCTGAAGGAAATTAGTGTTAGGAAGAAAGTTGTACAGGAGAAATGCATGGGTTGAAAGTTAATAAACCTCAAGACTAGCTAACATGGTGCCACTGTTTAAGAAAGGTGGTAAGGACAAGCCAGGGAACTATAGAACAGTGAGTCTGCCATCGGTGGTGGGCAAGTTGTTGGAGGGAATCCTGAGGGACAGGATGTACATGTATTTGGAAAGGCAAGGACTGATTAGGATAGTCAACGTGGTTTTGTGTGTGGGAGATCACGTCTCTCAAACTTGTTTGAGTTTTTTGAAGAAGTAACAAAGAGGATTGGTGAGGGCAGAGCGGAAGATGTGATCTATATGGACTTCAGTTAGGCGTTCAACAAGGTTCTCTATTGGATACTGGTTAGCAAGGATAGATCTCTCTGAATATGGGGAGGACGAGCCATTTGGATACAGAACTAACTCAAAGGTAGAAGACAGAGAGTGATGGTGGAGGTTTGTTTTTCAGAGTGGAGGCCTGTGGCCAGTGGAGTGCCGCAAGGATTGGTGCCAGGTCCACTATTTTTCATCATTGATACAAATGATTTGAATGTGAGCATCAGAGGTACAGTTAGTAAGTTTGCTGATGACACCAAAATTGGAGGTGTAGTGGACAGTGAAGATTACCTCATTACAAAGGGATCTTGATCAGATGGGCCAATGGGCTGAGAAGTGGCAGATGGAGTTTAATTCAGATGTGTGAGATGCTGCATTTTGGGAAAGCAAATCTTAGCAGGACTTATACACTTAATGGTAAGGTCCGAGGAAGTGTTGCTGAACAAAGAGACCGTGGTGTGTAGGTTCATAGCTCCTTGAGAGTGGAGTCGCAGGTAGGTAGGATATTGAAGAAGGCATTTAGTATGCTTTTCTTTATTGCTCAGGGTATTAAGTACAGGAGTTGGGAGGTCATGTTGTGGCTGTACAGGACATTGGTTAGGCCACTGTTGGAATATTGTGTGCAATTCTGGTCTCCTTCCTATCGGAAAGATGTTGTGAAATTTGAAAGGATTCAGAAAAGATTTACAAAGATGTTGCCAGGGTTGGAAGATTTGAGCTACAGGGAGAGGCTGAACAGGCTGGGGCTGTTTTCCCTGGAGTGTCAGAGGCTGAGGGGTGACCTTTATCGAGGTTTACAAAATTATGAGGGGCATGGATAGGATAAATAGACAAAGTCTTTTCCCTGGGGT
>NC_057734.1:26465131-26469465 GCF_004010195.1 Chiloscyllium plagiosum | reverse complement strand
CTCTCTCTCACACACACACACACACACACACACACACACACTCTCTCTCTCTCTCTCTCTCTCTCTCTCTCTCACACTCACACACTCACACACTCACACACACACACACACACACTCTCTCCCCTGCGCTGACCTCACCATGTGCTTGCTTTGTCTTTTCTTGTCACTTGTAAAACTGCTGTTGTTTTGACTTTTTCCTCCAAAGTTCCGAAACAATGCAACAGCATATAAAACAGTAAATGTTGCTCCTGGAATTTGAGGAAATCCCCATCCACCCCCTAAAATACCTCAAAAAAGGAGCAGCAGTTACAGCCAGAAATTTTTCCATCTTGGGTCAGACCAGCAAAAAATATCACTCAAACTCACTCAAAAATCACCCAAAAATCTAACGCAAAGTATAACACAGCCTGAATGAAGTTTGAAATCCTATTTATTAACAAAACAAAAGTAAATTTAACACAGTACATTTTAAAAAATATAAGAAAGCTGCTCTCTGTACAGTACCTCTCTCAGAAAGCTGCTCTATTGGCAGCTGTCATCGACGCATATGCAGAACAACATGAAAACAGGAGAGTACATCGCACATGCGCGGAACGGCACAGAGTCTTTGGTGCTGACATGGTATGTGTGCAGAATGGTGCATCGACTTCCACACAGGCGCAGAATTGCATGAAAACCAGCATCAACATCATGCATGCGCGAACAGCGCAAACATTGGCGAAGGTGCAGAATGAAACATACGAACCGATCTCTGCTGGAATTGCGCTATTGCCAACAGGGGTAAGTATTGTCTAAGGTACCGTTCCCTAGTTCTTCAGTGACATTATAGCCAAATTGCACTATTGGAACGTGCATTATCTCCAAACTACCTGTATCTTAAGACAAGAGAGGCAATATTCTTTAAAATCAAAGTCTATCATTCAGGTGAGAGATGAGTCAATTTCATTCAAATGGCTTAGTAGTGTAGAAATCTTTGCCACAAAAAGCATTGGATACCAGCTTAATCCATAATTTTGAATTTGTGATTGATAGTTCTATTTGCTTGACATGTCTTTTGAGAGATTTGGACCCAAGACAGGTGGATGGAATTGGGATGCTATGATTTCACCGACTGGAAGGAACAGACTCTAGATGAGTGACCTACTCCCATTCCTATTCTGCAGCTTTATTTTAATCTGAATATAGCTCTGAATTTGATGTGCTTGCTTAGCCATCCAGATGTATGGGCAAAGATTAAGGATCTTGTGCTGAATAATTCTGTGGGTGATCTGGGTATGGCACAGATGGTATAGTAAAGAGATCACCATTGTGTCCGAAAGTATTCGGATTGTGTTTAGGTAATTAAAGCAAGGATCCACTGTATTGACAGTCTGACTTGTTAAAAGGTAGGTATAATTCAAGACATTATAACATGGTGACAGAAAGTGGAAATAATCACTTCCTGAAGGATTAATATGCCAGTAAAAGTCAATTAAGATATATTAATAGCCTAGAATTTGCTGTAGTGTGCTTCGTATTAGTTAGATTTCTCTCCTCGCCCTCCAGTTCTCAATTCTTTTAAACTGTCAAATCTTTTAATTGTACATTGTTGGAAGTGCATGTGTTAAGAGCACAATAAGCTCTAGAACCTTGGTGGGACTAACAATTTCTCCTCAACTAATGAGATTGAAGGACAGAAGAATTTAGGAATCACAAAAGGAAAGAGGATGAATAAAATCAAAATTATTTCGGGAGGACTGCATTAGAAGGAAAGCTAAGGAGCAGAAAAGGAAGAAAAATCTTTTAAAATATAAAACTTTAAATTTTGAAATGGTCTAAGATTCAGTTGCGGCCTGTAGGAATGAGAGTCCTCAGTTTCACTCGTGCAGTTATGTGTATTTGTTCACGGAATGTGGTTTTCAGTGGGTTGGCCAGCATTTAATGCTTATTCCTAATTGCCTTGGAGAAAGCAGTGGCAAGCTGCCTTATTGAACTACTGCAGTCTTTGGGATATAGGGATATCCAGTGCTATAAAGGGAATCCCAGGATTCTGGTCCAAGTTAGTATCGTGTATAGTTTGAAGAGCAACTTGCCAAACAAAAGGACAAGTCAAACTTAGCCTCATTCCTTGTTCCTTATGGCCCAAACTGGATGATTGGTGTTCTAGGGACCTAAATCAAGTCATGAAAAAGCTCCTTATTCACTTTTTGCAGTGCAGTTCGTTGTTAATTAGGTTATAGAGAGATTTGCTTTTTTTTTTGCAAGCCTAACAAGCAAATGTTACCACCATTGTTGGCAATTTGACAATTCCTTGCCACTAATTGCTGAATTATTTACACAGTGATGTACACTTTATTATTGGAGGGAAAATTATTAGCCACTGTCTCCATGCAAATTTTAATTGTTCTTATGTGTATATGTAGTGAGAGCACAATTAGTGGCATGTTGCTGTTAACTTGAACAAAGTGTGATGTTTGTAACCTGTGTATTGATGGCTTCATGAACTCTGTATACACGAGCATTCTCATTTTTGCTTTTTGTCACAGCTTTGTGATTTTATTTTTCTTCCAGTGATTTCCTCCAAACTTTCTGATGTTGATGGTTCTTACATGGATGTTGTTTAATGGGTTTTGGCTATCCAAAAATAATTTGTTTCAGTCGTCTTTCCATAAAGGAGAGTAGGCATGTAATCTGGAGGACTTCAAAAATCGTTTTTCCATTTTATTTCTGTGTGCCATGCATGCTTTGCTTCATAGATCACTGAATAGAATTCAGTCCTGAGCCATGGCCAATTTCCCAAATCTCTCACTGCATAGTTCCTCAGGATGGTTTGCACACATGCTGATGAGTTCCTATTTTACTTATTGTTGTTAATTACCATTTCAGCGTTTAGTGCCAATATTTTATGGCACAGGCAATGATTTCCTTGAGTTTGCTCTTTGAATTCCTATTCTTGCCTTTGTGCATGCATGGTATATAGTCTTTTGCAATCCTATGAAACTTTGTTTATCCTTTCATTGATTTTTTTTGTTAAAAGCCTCTATATTCTTTTGTTGGCTTGACATTGTAGCCTTAAAGATTTCATCAACCTGACTTTGTCTCATTTACCCAAACTTTTTTTCTTTCCACCATCTGTTCTGTTCTTTGGCTCATTCCTTTGTACTCATCCATGCAATTGTGTTTGTTCTGGAGAGTTTTATCTGCTTTGATAGAAAGTAGCTTTTTAATAATGGCAAAAAAAGCACTTTAGTCTGTTGCTCTTCACTTTGCAAAAGATTAGGTTAGTATATCTGTTAGATTTCATTAAAAACTAGACTCTTCAATCTTCTTCTGTAGTTGGCCTCATTCTGAGATGTGGTTCTCTTTTGATGTATTGACTAAACGGTTACTGTTGTTCAAGTGTTAGGAGTAAGTCATCTACCCCGACAGAGCTATCGTTGCCAAATCCTAATCTGTTCTCTGTCAATGTACACACAAGGATGCTTATTATGAGCTAGTATATGTAATTAACAACTGTAATGATTCACTCCCCCCCCCCCCCCCCCTTGCACTCTGCCTTCCCCTTCTCAGACATCATGGGCCCCAGCTATGCCTGCCTCTTCGTAGGGTATGTGGAACAATCCATCTTCCGCAACTACACTGGCCCCACCCCCCATCTTTTCCTCCGCTACATTGATGACTGTATCGGCGCTACCTCGTGCTCCCACGAGGAGGTTGAACAGTTCATCCACTACACTAACACCTTCCACCCCGACCTCAAATTCACCTGGACAGTCCCGGACTCCTCCCTCCCCTTCCTAGACCTTTCCGTTTCTATCTCAGGCGACCGAATCAACACGGACATCTACTACAAACCAACCGACTCCCACAGCTACCTGGACTACACCTCCTCCCATCCTGCCCCCTGTAAAAACGCCATCCCATTCTCCCAATTCCTTCGTCTCCGCCGCATCTGCTCCCAGGAGGACCAGTTCAAAATACGTACAACACAGATGGCCTCCTTCTTCAAGGACCGCAATTTACCCCCCGACGTGGTCGACGGTGCCCTCCACCGCATCTCCTCCACTTCCCGCTCCCCCGCCCTTGAGCCCCGCCCCTCCAACCGCCACCAGGACAGAACCCCACTGGTCCTCACCTACCACCCCACCAATCTCCATGTACAGCGCATCATCCGCCGTCACTTCCGCCACCTCCAAACAGACCCCAGCACCAAGGATATATTTCCCTCCCCACCCCTATCAGCTTTCCGTAGAGACCACTCACTCCGCGACTCCCTTGTCAGATCCACACCCCCCACCGACCCAACCACCACTCCCGACACCTTCCCTTGCAACCGCAGGAGGTGCAACACTTCC
>NC_057734.1:26462456-26464999 GCF_004010195.1 Chiloscyllium plagiosum | reverse complement strand
ATAGTTAGGTCAGGATCACGGTGAAGCAGACTGGGATCACATTTAATTAGGTCAGGATCACAGTGAACCAGACTGGGATCACGGATAGTTAGTCTCCTCCGACCTATCACCCTCACCTTGACCTCTTTCCACCTATCACATTTCCAACGCCCCTCCTCCAAGTCCCTCCTCCCTACCTTTTATCTTCTCCTGCTGAACACTCTCTGCTCATTCCTGAAGAAGGGCATGTGCCCGAAACGTCGAATCTTCTGTTCCCTAGATGCTGCCTGACCTGCTGTGCTGTTCCAGCAATAAAGTTTCAGCAACCTTCTCAGACATCAGCCAATTCTAGAACATCTGTTTCTTGACATACTGAATCGCTGAACTCCTCCCAGGCCATCAGTTAAATTTGAGATTCCCCAACGTTTATATTTATTTATATGAAGTATATTTATTACAAAACCAGTTGGGCTATCTGGAGGTTGAAATTTGTGAGCAATTCAATCTTTAATTGTCAATACTACATTTGCTAACTATGATTTGGAGATGCCGGTGTTGGACTGGGGTGTACAAAGTTAAAAATCACACAACACCAGGTTATAGTCCAATGGGTTTATTTGGAAGCACTAGCTTTCGGAGCGCTGCTCCTTCATTAGGTAGCTGTTAGCATTTGCAAACAGTTTTAAATTGGTTCAATTCCTGCAAGGGACAAATGAGATTGTGCCCTAAATGTAAGGAAAGCACAAACAACTGGCTACATATCACAGGATGCTTCAGACAACACATTCCAGCTAAGCAAAATTTGAATTTAAAAGTTTCAGACTGTGTGCCATCCATTTTTTATGTTCAACATCCTTAGGTTGACACAAACAGGATATTTGTGGATCTTTACTTCAAAGTTTCAAAATACTTTCTGAATACGGAACAATAATTTGTTTTAAAAATAATTCTGTTCAATCGTAGAAAGTATTACATACTCCCTAATGCAATATTTTTAGTTGGTTTCTTTTGGGGGGAAAAAGCAGCTCCTTAGCTATTTGATTTGTGAAGGTAATTTGAAAGGATCTAAAATGTGCAAATGTTTTAGTCCCACTGGCAACATGTTCAGTTCAGGGTGCCATGATTGAATGAGTCCAAGGCCCTTTCAAAAACTGCAGTGCAAGTTTCTTTCAACTTTTAAGAATGTGGTAATTGACAAAATACTACATGTCTGATCTAATTTGAGAATACCTGCAGCTTTTAAACTAAGAGATGAGTGTGACAGCCTTTAACATTTAACAGAGTGAGGCATCAAGGAGCACAAGCAAAACTGAAATCAGTGGGAATTAGGAGGCAAACTCTTCTGGTTGGAGTCATATCTGGCACATAAGAAGATGGTTATAGTTGTTGGGAGGTCCATCATCTCAGCTGCAGGACACCTCTGCAGGAGTTCCTCAGGGTAGTGACCACAGCCCAACCATCTCCAGTTGCGTTGTCAATGACCTTCCCTACATTGTAAGGTCAGAAGTGGATGTTTGCTGATGATTGCACAATATTCAGCACTGTTCATGACTCCTCAGATACTGAAATAATCCATGTTCAAATGCAACAAGATCTGGACAATTTCCAGACCTGGGTTGACAAGTGGCAAGTAACATTTATGCCACATAAATGACTGTCACTGACCATCTCCAATAACAGACAATTTAACCATAGCTCCTTGATACTCAATGGTATTACCATTACTTAATTATCTATTATCAACGTCCTGGAGATCACTTTTGACCAAAACCTTAACTGGACTCTCCATATAAATACAGTGGCTACAAATCAGGTCAGAGGCTAGCAATACTGCCGCATGGAGCTCACCTCCTGACTCTCTAAAACCTGATCACCATCTATAAGGCACAAGTCAGGACTGTGATGGAATACTCCCCACTTGCCTGAATGTGTGCAACTCCAAAAACACTAATGAAGTTTGACACCATGAAGAACAAAACAGCCCATTTGATTGGCACCACATTTACAAGCACAGACTCCCTCCTCCACTGACACTCAGTCGGAGCAGTGTGAACTATCTTCAAGATGTACTGCAGAAATTCACTAAAGATTCTATGGTCGCATCTTTCAAAGCTACAACCATTCTTATCTCGAAGGGTGCGGTCAGCAGATACATGGGAACACCACAACCTACAAGTTCCCCTCTAAACCACTGACAACCTTGTCTTGGAAATGTATTGCCATTCCTTCAGTGTTGCTGGGTCAAAATCTGGAAATTCCCTTCCTAATGGCATTGTGGATCACCCTACAGCAAATGGACGCAGCAGTTTAAGAAGGCAGCTCACCACTACCTTCTGAAGGGCAACTAGGAATGGGCAATAAGTGCTAGTCAGCCAAAGACTCCCACATGCCAAGAGTGAATTTTTTAAAAATGACTTCAATCAAGTCTAAACTGCAATTTCTCAGTGGCATTTAAGAATTGTGGATTGGATGGGTACATGTTCTGTACAGTTTTGAATCTGTTGATCTTTAACAACAAATAAAAGTTTTTTTTTGATAGGGCTTACCAAGTAGCAGCCACCATT
>NC_057734.1:26425828-26461956 GCF_004010195.1 Chiloscyllium plagiosum | reverse complement strand
AAATATTACAGTAAAAAGTTGTGTGAGACTGTGCTATTTTGAGACTCGCATCTTCCCCCCCCACCCCCCCAAAAGATGGGGGCGAAGGGGTGGGAGGGTGTGGATGGGGGACGCGTTTGGACCGTGTTGGGGTCGGGGGTGGATGGGGGCGGGCAGAGCGGGATTTGATGGGGTTGTGGGGAGGCAGATGGGGGCACAGGGGCTCGCGCACTGTGTGCTGCTGCCTCGTCTCCTGTACGGGGAGTGGACTTAGGAAGTGCTTGCTGTGTCAGTTACATTGAACTGATTGGACTGTGGGGTGAGGCTTCAGCAATGCTGCAGGTCCCTTACACACAAGTGTGTGTCTGCTCAGAAACAAACCCTGAGACAGAGAGAGGGAGCAAGGCAGGCAGATCGAAGAAAAAGTAAAGTTCAGAAAACTCTGAGTCCCAGAGGAGAGGCATTGAATCAATTAACTGAATAATCAATTATTCGTATGAAATAGTGCCTGCCCATCTCGTTCGGATAATCGAGGTTCCTCTGTAAATGGGCTACTTTTGAATCTAGACCTGTCTCAAAAAGGTAAGCTTTAAAAAGTTAATTGCACTAATTTAAAAGTAAAGGTTTAAAAAGCATTTTTTAACAATCTTTTGTCAGATATTTTCAATGCCAAACGAAGTATGGTCTGTTTGCACCAGTTCACAAGGTTACCAAAATTGGATTTCCCTCAACAACACCAGCTAAAGCCAAGACAACTGTACGAAAAATGGTAGCCACCCCATCAAATCTGAAGCGCAGTCCTAGTGCATCATCCATAAGCTCTTTGAGCTCCATAGCATCGTCTATCAGTGGTAGACCTAGTCGTTCAGGATTGGTAAGAAATCACGTTAATCTCAAAACCTTTTTGAACTAATCTTGTCAAGTTGTGAAATGGGGGTTTAATGCTAAATCTTAAATTGTATTCATAAAAGAAAATTGAGAGTAATGGTGCTTTTGCCTAAGTGGAGCAAGAGTCATTTAGGAAGATGGCAAGATTTGGTTGCCAATGCCAATTTTAATGTTATTTGAGGGTGGCGGAGAGGATATTAGGGAACAGCCAGTTTTATGATCATGTTCTGATTTCTTTACCATTTTGTGCTGTTTTCTAAAATTAATGGGAATTCCTGCTATTTTCAACTGTGTGAATCCTGTTTTAGCTTTTACATTTGGTACTGGAATTTATGTTTTTGTCTCTATATTCTGAAGTATGAAAATGTGTTCAATTTGTTCTGCTATTCAGTCAGCAATTAGGCCATGGCTGGTCACACTTGTCTCTGTGACTTGCCACTTAAATTGACTTGGATTTATAATGGTTTCTTGGTTTTGTTTCTTCGGTGATTAATGTTTCTGTTGACTGACCCTATCATGAAATATTAGTTAATGTAACTTTATGCTCATAGTGCCATCTGCAGGTACATTATCCTTGACATTGTGCAATTAAGTAACATTTTCAATATTTAATGGACGTTAATATTATTAAGGTGGTTGAATTTTCCCCATTGGATTTCTTCAAAATGTTGGTATGAATATCAGCAAGAGCTTTGGTCTTATTTCAATCAAATAACAATTATTTTATCTTGGTTATAAATGGCACCAAATTTATCATCATTGAAATCTACTGCTCTTCACTTAACCAAATTGTTATGCATTTTTCCAAGCATTCAGAGAAGATGTAAATATTGCTAATTTTCTTTTTAAATTTTCCTCATTGCATTTTTAAATAAAATCTACCAAATCACAGTATTTACATTATTTCGTGGTTTTGTTTCACACATTAATCTTAGCTGCATCATTGGGCGTCAGGTTGTAAGACACTGAGACGAAAAGTGGAATAACAGAGGGGATTAAATGAATTATCCAGTGAAAAAGGAACCTGCAAAAGTATCCACAAGTAATTGTAGTGACTGACATGTTATCTTTTTATGCAGCTAACAGAAACATCCTCACGCTATGCAAGAAAAATTTCAGGTACCACTGCATTACAAGAAGCTTTAAAAGAAAAGCAGCAACATATTGAGCAGCTTCTGGCTGAACGAGATCTGGAAAGAGCAGAGGTTGCTAAAGCAACAAGCCATGTGGGAGAAGTTGAACAGGAGCTCACATTACTTCGGACAGGTCATGAGCAGGTAAGAACTTAATAAGGGAGTGACCTTTATTGACTTTACAGTTATAGAATGATTAATAAAAAATTGACGTGAAATGCACAATAAGAATTCAATCTACAAAGTGCTTGATTGAAGGACCCAGCATGGGTAAGCTGGGGGTCCACAGGGCACACTCTCCGTGTCCTCTTCTTTCTCCACTTTCATGGGATTCCTTTGGAAACATTTTAATGAACTTCTCACATTGCATTTGCCTACAATGTTGAAATTTATTTCATTTCATGCAGCATGTATTGGAGATGGAGACAAAGATGGACCAGTTACGAGCGCTGGTTGAGGCTGCTGATAGAGAGAAGGTGGAGCTGCTGAACCAGCTAGAGGAAGAAAAAAGGTAGTTATTAAGATGAAGTTCAATGTATTATAAGTCTGTGACTTCTGTTTGAGCATATAATAAATTGATACTACAGATATTGTAAAAAATGACAATGGTGACTCTATATGGAAGCTTCATTGATATGACTGTCAGCTTAATTAATCTTAAAACTCCAAACACTAGATTCGAAGCAAATTTCTAATTTTTCTTAATGTGAACTGAAAAGATTTGTCTTCTGATTGTAACCTTCTCCCTACCTTCCTGATACTGAACATTGAAAGCTTAAGGACGTGATATTCTTTCTCCTTAATAGTGTCAGTTGGCTCTTCCAGGAATTATCTCTCTTCTTTATCAACAGGAAAGTGGAAGACCTTCAGTTCCGTGTAGAGGAAGAGTCCATTACCAAGGGTGACTTGGAGGTAAACAAACTGTTTTGCAAAGAATCTGAACCTGACATGGTGGTGATTTAGAAACTATGTGAATTTCCTGTTTTATAAACTTTAGCTGCCAGTGTTCAAGTATCCAAAAAGCATGTTGCCAATACTTTATTAAAAGGTGAGAGGTGTGAACAGTTTCTATTAGTAGCTGATGACTGGTTAAGAGCTAATTGGGGTTTATGTAATAAAATGTTTCAGATTAATTGCTGTTGAATCATTGGAGTTATTTGCCATGATGCTTGTGGCTTGGTGGCTATGGTGATGGCAGAAAATTATTGATCAACAGGTTATAATCTGATACTGTCACCAAAATGTTTCTAATGATTTAACTTTTTGATGATGTAATTATTTCTTGAAGAAAAAAGGTTTATTTTCCACGTTTAACAAGTTCCATTGCTGCTTCATAATTTCTTTGCTCAACTTGGGTACTCAAACATTTGGAAATCTGAGCTGAATTTATAAAACTGGCAGCCTTTGGTTCAATGAATCAGAAATAATTTGGTCCCTTTTTTTAAAAAAAAGGTGACGTTCTTTATAGACATACGGTTTAATCATAATGGTACAGGAACATTTTCTTTTAAATCGTAAGTTATTCCTAACTGTTTAAAGCTATCCAATAGATCATGGACTTTTAAGGTGCTTCGTAAAATTTCTTTTTCTCAGAAGACTAAGTGGATACAGCCTGTAATTACATAATTTGTTTATGGTCTGTTGAAATTCACAGATTAATGGCTCAAATGGCCAGTCCTGACTTGCAGGCATTTTAAAAAAATATTTTAATTGAAAACTTCTTTACAAAATTAGAAAGTTACAGAAACATGAAAATATAGCGTCACAACATCAAAAACAACAATAAACCAACTACTATACTACTGCACAAAAGAATTAAAACTACACTTATTACAACTCAATAAATAAATAAATAACACCACTCAGTGCAACAAGACCATAGCTCTCAACCTTCGAGAGCATCATTTATTAAACTGTTCGAAATTCTTCCTCTCATGGCCTTAGGTTTATCAGACCAAACCATCATGGCTAGACAAAAGCTCTAATCAAAATGGCAGACAGATTTGCTTCCAAGTCATTCCAAAGGGCTACCACGTCTTGTAAAAGTTGTCTGTTCACCATATTTGTAAGGACGTCTAAAGGAATGTGTTCCACAATTAACTTGCGCCACCCTGACAGACCTGGGGGGGTGGGGGTGGGTTCTCAGACACCCAAAACATCATAATGTTGTTCTTCGCACAAAAAGTGAGAATGTTAACAAGCTTTTTCCCACGTACATCTAAGTGAGGTAAATTCGGTATACCCAGGAGCAAAGAGACTTCGGTCCTCAATACCCTTTCTATTACTCCTGCCACAGCGGTCCAATACACACAGCCTGTGGCAGCACCACAAACAATGAGTGAGGGTACCCGTATTTATTTTACATTTGGGACATGTCGAAGATGCTCCCTGCTTAAATTTTGCAAGATGATCTGGGGCCAGATGAGCCCTATGAAGAATCTTTAACTGCATAGCATGGGTCCTTCAAAAAAATTGAAATCCTCTTCACGCTCACAAATGTCCTTGCATGTTTGAAGTGATCACAACTCCGATCTCCGCAGATGCTGCCTGAACTGCTGTGCTCTTCCAGCACCACTAATCCAAATTCTGCTAAGACCCCCAATAGGCATAGCCTCTGACTTTGAAGATTTGATCTTGTAACCTGAGAAAGAACTAAATGAAATTAATACACTGTACTGAAAAGGGCACCGAGACTGTCAGGTTTGGGAGAAAAATAAGATCATCCGCATATAGTGTAATCTTATGCACCTTCAACCCCACCTTTGGGGCAGTTATATTAGAGTCCCCATGAATGGTCTCCGCCTACAGCTCAATCACCAGTGTGAAAGGGAACAGCCTTGCTGAATACCCTTACCAATGTAAAAATGATCAGACTTGATTCCATTCATGAGAACCGCTTATAGAGGATCACAGTAAAGGACCCTTGCCCATCTAGTAAACACTTCACCCAAGCCAAACCACTCCAGGATATAAAAAAGATATGGCCATTCCACCTAATCAAGTGCCTTCTCTGCATCAAAAGGGACCACCAATCCTTGAACTAATTGCTGCTGGCACATTTGAGTCATGTTAAGCAACCTCCTGACATTATTAGAGGATCTGCGACCCTTTATAAAGCACGCCTGATCTTCTTCAACAATAGAGGACAACATCCCTTCTGACCTCAATGCCAAAGTCTTCAACAAAATTTTATAATCAAAATTTAAGAGCAAGATAGGTCTATAAGAAGCACAGTCCTCCAGGGCCTTCCCTTTCTTGAGGCAATCATGATTATATGAACAGCTTTGTATGTCTAGCATCAGTCCTGACAGTATGTTTACAAATTCTTTATAAAACTCACAGGGCCGGGAGCTTTTCCACTCTGAAGTTGCATCACTACCTCCTGTATCTCTTGTGCTGTGAACAGAGCAATAAGGAGAGATGCCTGCTCAGCAGACACCCCCTGTAGATCCAAGTTCCTAAAAAAAGACTCTATTTTATCCCGTCTATCCTCACAATATTCAGACTGATACAATTTAGAACAGAACCTCCAAAGCGCTGTAGTGATCGTGTTAGCATTACAAGAAAGAGTCTAATTTCCTTTCCTAATAGAAACAATAAATTGAGAGGCATTCTTCTTCCTAACCAGCTATGCCAAATATTTATCCGGACTGTCACCATGCGCAAACAACCTTTGCTTTGCGAAGGAAAGTTCCTTCCTAGCTGTATGCCTAAACATGGAGTTTAGGGCAGATCGATGGGCTGTTATCCGCTGCAGTTTAGTCACTATGGTCCACTGTCATATGCCGTCTCAGCTGCCTTCAATCATGCCTCGAGCAGACGTTGCTGCTCTCCCTTCTGTCGCTTCTGATTGGTCGAGTATGGGATAACTATCCCTCTAGCATAGGCCTTAGCAGTCTCCCAAAGAATGGATGGATTGCTAGCTGTACCTGAGTTGGTGGCCAAAAGAGCTTCAAATTCCTGAGAAAAGCACTCAATGAACTTTCTGTCCTTGATGAAGGGATCCATTCGTCAGTACTGTGAGCTCATTGCATTACCCTTAATCTCAACCACTAAATAAACTGTTGCATGATCAGAGATGGCAATATTCCCAATTGAACAAGATACCACTGAATCTACAAGAGCCGCAGGAGTTAAGAAACAAAATCAGTCCTCATGTGACACTTATGAGGATTGGAAAACAATGTAAAGTCCCTGCCCGTACGGTGGAGACATCTCCAAACGTCTACTGACCCCAGTTCCACACATAGATCATCCAACTGTTTAGACTGTGGAGAGAGCTTTGGGTGGGCCTTTGGGCATTTTATCCAGCACAGGATCCATAAGGCAATTAAGTTCCCCCCACTCTCATAATATGCTGCGACGCAAAAGCCATCAGCTTAGTGCATCAGTCACAAATTTAAGGGGTTGAGCCGGAGGAAATTAGACTTTCAAAATACCATATTCCTTGCCAATTATATGGCCCTTAAGGATAACAAACCAACCATTCATCTTTAACACAATGTACTAAATTAAATGGAAGATTCTTCTGGACGAGTATGGCCAACCCCCTGCTTTTAGTGTTAAAGGTCAAGAAAAACACCGATCAAACCCACCTTGCTGTAACTTCAAATGTTCCTTGTCATTAAGGTGAGTCTCCTGCAACAGGGCAACATCTGCTCTCTTTTTTTGAGGCTCGACAACACCTTTTTCCTTTGAACTGGCGAATGGGTCCTTCTAATATTCCAGGTGCACCATTTAAGAACACCGCTAGCCGCGTTCATTTACAACCACCTTTGACCTGCTGAGAGGAGAATTCAACATTCAGTAAGCTGAGCATATACAAAAGAAGACTTTATGGAGTCTATTGGCAAAAAAAAAACAAAAAAATAAACTAGGTACAAAACACAAAAGGCACTTAATGGGGAACTCTACCCCCTGCCCATAGAGGGCACTTGCACCTCCCCCACACATCTCCATTTCCAGCTTGAGCCACACCCCAGCCCCAAGTAATAGACGGAAACAAATAAAATAATGAGCACTCTGCCCACCCCCAACTGCATATCAAAACCAATCCTAATCGGGTACAAAAAGACACACCAACAGCAGCAGCTTTAAGAAAAAGGTAACATTCCAAGAAACAGCAAGAGAAAAAAAAACAAACATTATTGTTTATGTCTGTAAATCCATCCGGATTATTTTAAAGTGTCTAAGAAATTTTTCACTTGTTCCAAGGAGTCTCCTTGTGAGTAATACAAAGCTCCGCTGGTGTCTCTTCGAATATTGAAAACCAAGATCCCTTAATTTTCTCTTGACCTCATCAAACTATTTCCTTTTACGGATCACCGCCACAGAAAAGTCCTGGAAAAACATTATCTTAGTTCCCTGATAAGTCAAAGCCTGTGGATCTTTCTCCACCCTTCTCGAAGATTCCAGGACATTCTGCTTGTCCCTGTAGCTTTAAAAACATACCAGGACTGGGCAGGGACGCCAATCCAGACTGGATCTGTGCACTGCAACCCATTGAGCTCTGTTAACCATCACCCAGTCCACCTCGGCATCCCAGCCAAGAAACTGTGGCAGCCAGTCTTTAAAATATACTTGCTAGCTGCCCACCTTCCACTCCCTCAGACAGCCCAACGACCAAGATATTTTTCCTTCTGCCTCGATTTTCCAGATCATTGACCTGTTGAGTCAAGGCTGGGACCTGTTTTTCGAGGGCCTGGATCCGCTGTGCTGACCACTTGACCTTGGTCTCTGCCGCAGTCCGTTGCTCGACCTCTTTAATTCACTTCTAGAGCCTTTCCAACTCCTCATACTTCTGTAGCATGACCGAAATCGGCTCCAGCTGAGTACGATTGTCCTCCATCAATTCCTCGGTCATCCCTCAGATTGCAGCAAGTTCTTCAACAATGTTCTACTGCGCAGGTACCTTTTTCCCAGCAGCCAAGGGAGCTGCAGCTGCATCCGCAGTTGCCTTCGCAGGCCAACCCAATATCTTTGGTGAGTGTCCTATCTGTTGGAGCTTGGCTGCATGCTTTCCTTTTGTCATCCTTGCTCAAAAAGAATTTACAGTAGACCCTTGACTATCTGAACATCAACCATCCGAATCCCGGACCACCCGAACAAGATCTCCAGGCCCTGCAAAAACGGCACCAGGCAACCCAGCATTCAGTTATCAGTTAAATGGCATTATGGCATGCATTGCCGGATAGTCAAGAGATGTTCAAAAACCGGCAGCTCTTGGCTAACCGGCATTATGGTGTGCATTGCCGGATAATCGAGAAATGCTTGAACAACCAGCACTCGTGGATTACTGTTTGTTTCCAGCCGCCTGAGCAATCCATCAGCCAAACAAAATACTCCCCGCCCGGCTTGTTCAGACACTCGAGGCTCCGCCACAAATGGATTTAAACGGTTTCACAACTGGCTAATATCGGTTTTCTCCAAAAAAAAAAGGTGGGGCTTATCACTATCCCTAAAAATATCACTACTGCTGGGCTGGGGTGCAGAGCTCAGCAAGGCAGATCTGTTCAGATTGCCGCCATGTGAGATTCTTCCCTCCAGGCGCAAGTTTGAACTAAGATTTTGTGAATTGTGTCTGCATTCTGTCTGTATTTGAGCATTAAACTTTATAAAGAAGCCTTTACATCAATACTACAAAGTATTTTTCTATTTATTAAGAGTGTATGACCATTAGCTCAGGTCATAGGTAACTGTAGGATTGCAGTATCCTGGAATTACAATGTCGGATTTGTGGAAAAGTAAAATGGAATTAAATGTATAATAAAACCTATGATTAAAAATATAATGCAATTTAAATACAGCTATGAAGTTGTCTTTTAACTAGTTTCTAAATTTGAAGATAAAGCTTGTTATACTTGAAATTTTAACCCACATCCTTTTCATGGCTCTCCAATGAGATAAGCATTCTAAATAGATGGACTGTTTTTGCAATAATGTTTAAAAAATTAACTTCAAATAGAAACAAAGCATCATGGTTCAAGAGTATGGCATGAATGCATTTCAAAAAATGTTATTGGTCCTCATTTGCTTTTATTGATGTGCAATTGCATATTGAGATTTTTCCGTGTGATTTAAGTATTAATTTTCAATTAATTTAAATTAATGGCATTTATTTAAATGCCAGTTTTGAATAGCATACCAAGGAAATGGCTGTGTCAGAAGGATAAAATCTCAATGTTTATCTTCAAGAAAAATTCAGTGAGTCATTAGCACATTAGTAAGAATATAATCTTTTAAACCACTAAAAATAAACTTTGAACATATTTGACATTGTAATGTGCTTAAATATAAGTTGTAGTGAATACAAGTAATCTGATCATTTGCTGATTAATTTTCATGAATTTTATGCACAAATTAATTAAATATGATGGAATTAGGATACGAGACAGAACTGGGCAAGCTAATTGTGTTAGAAGCAAGTTAAAGAATCTCTTTGGACCAAATCCTGCCAGTTTTACAGAAAACTTTGGATGTCTTCAAAACCAGGATTGGCTAAATGCATTGTAATATAAAAATGATCTGTTTTTGATCTTCAAATAAGTATGAAGCTTATTTTCAGAGCATCAATGTAGAAAGTGATATTGCTGTCTAAAAATACTGACCAGAAGTAAACTAGAAATAGTTATAGCTGACAACTTGTGCATGAGCACAATTAATAGAATGTTGATCTCTATGAATGCTGGTAAATCATTGGCTTAAGCATTTAATCAAGTGTAATAAGTGATTCTTAGATTACTTTATTGTATATTATTTTTAAAAATTCTTTGTCTTCCCCATGACTCAATGACCTTTGCACAGTAAGTAGCTGAGCCATTCCATTCAGGAAATCTCCTGATTAAAGCCCAGGGCTGCACAGTTGACTGATTTCAGTTAATGTGCGATTTCCCTTTTGGAAGGGGAGAAACGACCAGTATCTACTACTGATCTCCATCCAGTAACCATGTGTTTCAAAAAAAAAGCAAAAACCAACTCCATAGCTTGGTTGCCTTTCACAGTCAAGTTACTGGCTGAGACTCACTATCAAAATTTATCTATGCCTAATACAAACCAAGTGAGATGCTGGAAAAAGGTTCCAGGTCTATATTCCGTAAATGATTGAATTATTACAAGACAAAATGACAAGAAAAATAATGATTTTTAAAAAAAAATTGAAAATACATTGAAAGGGAGATGAATCAAAATGGATTTGATGGCATGGTAAGTAGTGTAACACCAAATTGATAGTTTTGACGGTAGTGTCACATAGTGGCTAACTTTTATGGACTTTTGTACAGTATTATGTTGAATTTATATGTTAGTTTTTAAACTATAAAGTTGTAATAAATACTTTCTCCTGAGAGTTTTAAATTAATTTAGAGACTTGTATATTGGTAGCATTTGTGAAGACATCCAATGTTTAAAATAGTTTCTAATCAGAGCAATTTAAAATACTACTTTGGAACCAATTGCAGAACTAACTGTACTGACTGATTTCCCAGCATTGACTTACTGATATGCATGTTGCTTTCACAGCTGCAGAGAATGAAAAGCAATATTTGTGTTGAGTGATTATGCTGTAAACCCCTAATCAAAAACAGGATTGTTAGCATTATTGTTTGCCCATCTGTTACTTAAAATCTATCTACCACTTAAGCATCTCTTTGAGAACAAATTATTATTCTTTCATTTTAAAAACAATACATAGATATTTACTCAAGCTTTGTAGGTGCTAAGTAAAAGTTATGTATTCACATATTTCTCCTTCATTTTTGAGATTTGTACAGAAACATGAGTTTTGATTCCTCAATTCATGGAAAAATTTTCGAACTGCTCCATGCCTCCCATAAGATTTCAAGTACATGGTTGGTATGGGCTGCCCTGTAATCTGGTTATTGTTTGATGGTTTAGCTTTCCTGGTTCCTGATCTACTACTCCACAATTGTCCAATATTGTGAATTTGCGAGGAGGTACCACTTTTCTTAACCAGAGCTGCTTTGTTTGCATCGTGGGCCTGAATCCTACAGCTGCTTACTGTGGGCAAGTATAATTGGTGAGATGATATACCACCATGAATACTCTCTTGAGGAAATTACTAGTTTCATTGAAAAGGAAATCTACTGGACTTTTATTTATTCCAGTAATAATGATGGTTTTGTTTGAAATGATATTGTGATAGTGAAATTGGGAAGTTTCACACTGTTCTTTATCTTGTGAAACTGAGGACGTTTTTAGCTAAGCTTAGAAATTGAGGTCATCAGCAAATGCTCTTCTGTGTAGTGTATTGCAATAAGTTCCTGTATAAGGCAATCTTTAGAAGTCAATTAATTGATGTAAATGTTCTCTTACTCTGCAATATTATGACTAAAAATCATATTCAGGTTTGGTTATTGGACAGACATGGGTAAATACCTGAAGTTTATGACTAATAGTCATAAATTTTGTGGAGAGCCTTCCCTGGCCCAGTGGTAGTGGGTTTTCAAATATCTCATCACTGTCTGATTGAGTGGAGCTTGGCTGCAATGTTGGGAGACATGAATGTCAACTTAATGCTCCTGAGGCCATCATCTGTAATGATGAACTTCCTTTTCCTTCATTGACACTTATTGTCCACTTTCTTGATTTCTGCCTCAAAAATGCTGCAGACCGTTCATGCAGTCTTGTTAGCCTTGTAATGCACGAGTCATGTCTTGACATTTGTGAAGCAGCATGACTTTTTGAGTTTCTAATCGCAAGAACCGACAGCTATTCAGGTCATAACACTGACTTGATCATTGCTTTGTTTTTCACCATTACACATTTTACTGTAAATGACAATAACTCTTTGATATCCAAACAGTTTGATTTCATCCATATATAAAGATCTCTTGGTGCACACTTAGTCAGTTTGTAGGTGAGACCATTTTGGAGCTAATCGTTTGTCAATGCTACCATAATCATACCTCATTGCTTTCTGAGTGGAAGACTATGCCTTGTCTTGAAACAGTTCAGTAGACTGTCACAACAGATGAACTCCATTTGGCCCAGGTTCTTTATCCAGGGTACTCCTTTTTCCACCAGAGATGAGAGTGTTCCCTGCTTGCATTGCCTTGGGAGAGCTTCTTTAGTGTTGTGAAAGGCAGCAGTCCTATGTCTCTCTCTTGCTGGAGTGAATTTCAGCCGGTCAACTGTTCTCGCATACTTAGTGTTTCAAAATGGTATGCAAGTTTAATATGGGAATCTTCCACTCCATCACAGTGTACACTTTTTGTGCTATTGTTTTCCACTTGGTGTATCAACTTCACTTTTTCCCACAGGTTCAACCATAGTTTAAGGCCTTGCATGCCTTTTCACAGAGAGGTCTTAATGTCTCATGATGACTCATTCAGTCTTCATGATTCCACACATTTGTGTCATTGCTCTGATTGCTTGGCGCATTCACATGATAAGTTTATACGTGTTTCTAATCTGAAGTTAACAATGTGGAATTTTGACTTATAACTGGCATTCTTACAATAGATTTTCTGTTTTGCCAGTGAGAGAAGCTGACTATTTTGACACAGCTGAAATTTTGCAAAATTAAGATTATTGATGGATGTAGGAGTTTGAATTATTTTGGAATTGTCTCAGGATCTCAGCAAATTATTCTGAACGTGCCATGATGATATTAGCATGGCTTCATGATAGGCTATCTAATAAGAAAAAATTGGGCAAGATGGTTCTTTTTCATGGTGGAAAACTAAATTGGAGGGTTGCCACAGATCTCTGTATTGGAGCCTCAACTAATTACAATCTAAGTTAATGACTTGGATAAAAGGACTGACTGTACTGTAGTCATATTTGCCGTTGAGACAAAGTAGGAAAGCAAGTTGTGACGAGGCTACGAAGTGTCTGATGGAATGTAGATAAGTAATGTGTTAGGCAATAGTTTGGCAGATGCAGTATAATGTAGGGAAATATGAGCTTGTCCACTTTCTCAGGAAGAATAGAGAAGTAGAATATTATTTATATAGTCCAAGACCGTAAAATGCAGTGGCACAGAGGCTGGATTGTTCTTGTGCATGAATCATGAATTGATCTTATTGAAACATTGTAAGCATTCTGAGGGACTTGATAGGGGAGATGCTGAGAGAATGTTTTTTCATTTGGCAGAATCTAGTGCAAGTGCTGAATTTCAAAGTAAAGGGGTGTCTCATTTAAATTAAAGATGAGGAATTTCATCTGAGTTGATAGTTTTTGAAATTCTTTTCCATAGAAAATAGTGGTGACTAGGTCATTGAATATATCTATGGCTGAGTTGGACAGTTTTTTTTTAATTTAACAAGGGAATTTAGCATTATGGATAATAGGTAGGAAAGTGGAGTTAAGGTCATAATCAGAACAGTTGTTATCTTGGCAAATGGTGAGCAGGTTCAACCCTGGCCAGCTGACTGGCCTGGTGCTTCTGTATCTTATGTCCTCATGACCTATTAAATAATAATGAAATAATCACTGTACTGCATGAGGAATGTGTCCAAAGTAAATTGAAGTTTTTTTAAAAAAAAGCTTTTACCTTTGTCATTTGATCTCTGGAGAGTGCCTTTGGGCAATGATCTGTATGTGAAATCTGAGCTTGTAAAGAAAATCTATCAATTGAGGCTCTTAAAGATATTCTGGACATGATCATACCAATTAATTCCCATTACTTGTTTTTTTGAAAGGCACTGATACAGTTTTGTATAGATCTCATAAGGAGGCATGTGACTAGTTTTTAATTTTTTTTGAAATTATGTGCACAAATGAACAAATCCAAATGCAGGTGCAATGAAAACCGTTCTACAAACAAAAAATGTTGTGAGAAATGTACTTTTAATTATCATATAACCCAATGACATACAAAAAGATTAATTGATATTAAAAAAAGCAAAACGCGTTTGCTGTTTTCTGTTCTTAATGTTTTACCTTCAATATAATTTCAAATTTGATTTTAATTCAGTTAAACTAATATTTCAAACACACAAAGGGGTTTACAGTATTAAACTTTAAGTATTAACTGTTCTGATTTGAACTATGATGATATTTTAAACTATACACTGTCTGCATGAAACTTGAATCTGCCTTTTTAAAGCTGTATTTTTTTTAAATTCCCCATCTATGTTTTCCTCTGTACCATTTTGGTACAATTTTTCATTAAACATTTCTCTTTCCTTCCATCCTATTTCTGTGTCCAATTTACCTTTTGCTTTCCTAACTGTTGTAAAAGGCAGAAGGTGCTGGTGGATAAGCCTGCATGTGGCTCCCTCCTGTCGTGCTGGCATGTGATGGTGGCACTGGTGTGTTCTCTTCCTCTCCCTTTTTACTAACAGACGCAGACCAAACTGGAGCATGCCCGCATTAAGGAGCTTGAACAGAGCCTGCTCTTTGAAAAGACCAAAGCTGAAAAACTCCAGAGGGAGTTAGAAGACACTAGGGTAATGGATTTCACTGTTTTGATGAACTCCATTCAGTTTATGGCATGTATCCAAAACTGGTTATAAGTCAGTGTGAGTAACTTTATTTTAGTAATGCTTGACCCCCTACAAATGCAAACATCTACCAATGTATGAAGTTTTTTTCCTGTTTTAGTAGTGTTAGGTAGACTTTAGAATTAAATTTTGGCGATATCAGATCCCAAAGTGTTGAATAATCAAACAATTTTTTATTAAAGAAATGTTTCTGATATGTATTTTCACGTCTTAATCCGTGCACCCTGCCTTAAATGAGTGAGTAAATACCGTATGCTCCTTAGCTGCTTCTAATGGTTTTGTTTAACCCATTGCTGAGAGCGTATGAGAGATGTTGACACTAACATAACTTTCAGTTTGTCCTCACTTGCTCAAAAATTGCCTAAGCAGAGCATTTTCCTGAAGATCTACTTCAAAAATAGGCATTGTTTTTCTGGAGTCCCAGTATCAGCCCACATTCTGCCACAAGCAGTACATTTTTGTACCAGTGTGCTGTGAGAATAGGTAATCTGCATGGTTAGTTGTGCACAGTAATTTTTTTTGATTAAATTAGAAGACAGACCACTTTTTGAACAAAGGTACACTGGTAAATACTTTGTGCACATAAATATCACTTCACACGCTCCAAACGTTTCAAAGTACCATCTTCATTATCAGAAAAATTTCCTGAAGTTTCCTTCAGAACCTATTTCACTAAAAATATGATCTAGTTACAACAGATGAGGAATTGTGGAGTGAACATGCTATTTTGAATTAACAAGCAGAGAAGCATGGTTGCTCTTATTTTCAGACCAGATTGACCTGGAGATGTATTGTTATGCTTCAGCATTTTAGACAAACAACTTTATTCCTCCTTTATTTCCTACCTGTGATCAGAGGCCTCACTAACCAATGAAAGAGCTGTACAGAGTATAGTGGGGGTCCTAATTTCAATCATACTGCAAATTCCCATCACAAACTCTGTTTCCTCTCCACTAATGTAATTCCTTTCCTGAACATTGTCTCAGGCAGATCCATAATTTTTTTCAATCTTGGAGTCATTCTCGACCAGACCTAGGTCCCGGTCCCGGTCCCAATCCCATACCCTGGCCATTGCCAAGGCCATCTATTTCCACTTTCATACTGTTACTCATCTTCGCCCTGCCTCAGTCCATCTACCACTGAAATCTTCACCTCTACCTTCTGCCAAATTTAGTGTTCTCTTCACCATCCCATCTTAAACACTGCTGCGTCTCCTCACTTGTACCAATTTAACTTTTGCTCATCGGTGGACTGCAAGCAACCGTAGGTCAATGTCTTCATTGTCTTCAAATCCTTTCATTGCCTCAGTCCTAGTCCATCATCCTTCAAAACTTCAAGACAATGAGTTCAAATTTCATTTCCTAGATCAGAAATTTAAATGCAGTGAGTTAAATAAATTTGGAATGAAAAGTGACTAAACTTGATCATGAAACTATTCACTGTCGTAAAATCCCATCTTGGTTACTAATGACTTTGAGAGGTGGGTATCTCCCACTTTTACTAGTTAAGCCTTCAGACAACAAGAAATATGGTTGACACCAAACTGCCCTCTGATATAGCCTAATGCTCCAATTCCAACACAGTATAGTAATAATAAAACATAATGGATTGCCTGCCACCAGTTAGGCACCAGATTTGGACACTACAAAGGCACACCTAATCCACACAATTCTGCAAAGTCCTTCTCACGCACATCTGTGGAATTAGTGCCAAAATTGAGAGCTGTACCATGGACTAATACATCAACTGAACATGGGTTTGCTCAGAGAATCGTGCTTCTTACTTAATGCCCTAGATTCTCATCACCATCTCTGGTATGTTCTATCCCAAATGAAGGACAAACCCAGCAGATAATGTGAGGAGCAGGTGAATCGGCGTTTTGGGCATAACGCATTCTTGATTAAGGGTTTATGCCGGAAATGTCAATTCTGTTGCTCCTGGATGTTGCTTGACCAGCTGTGCTTTTCCAGCATCACACTCTTCAACTCTGACCTCCAGCATCTGCAATCCTCTCTTTCTCCCAGCAGATGATGTGGCACAGTCAGGGAAGGATGACTGTGGAGGTTGTCGTTTTTGAATGTGGACCCAATGAAATCTTATGGCAACCCATCAAATATGGGCAAGGAAATTCCTGCTGATTGCTCCCTCTTGTGCTGTGCCAACTGAAGACTCAGTTTTGCTCTACTTGGAAGATTGTCTTCTGGTTAATGAACATCTGTCCATCATCAACTGCATTGATAACCACTACTGATTCAACTTACTGTGTCCTGAGGGTCGAAGCTGACACAATGGGTCTCCTGTAGGTGACGAGAGAACCAATACAATTTGGCAAATATACTTGGTCCTATCTTCTTCGGTTTACCTATTTCAGATGCACCAGCCTGTGACAGTGTTGGGTAGAAGTAACTCGTGCATCGTCCTCGTGAAGGCAAAGTCCTCTCTTCACACTCGGTGAACCCTAACATTGTCCCAAATGAGAGATTCTAAACATCTCCATTAAGTCAAAACTGGATCTCCATCAGTTATTGTGAACTATCATTAACAGCAAAATTGCATTCCAACATAATCTGCAACCTTATTTTTTTGCCATGTCCTCTACCATTAGCACCAAAGCAGGGGACCACATCAATGAGGAGTGTGCAACTACATGTTAGGAGCAGTACAGGAAACTAAGTTGCCAACTGGGTGAAACTACAACACAGGACTTAAATGCTTAAAAAGGTTGAAGAAAGTGCATCCAACTTCAGTCAGAAGTGCCAACTATCTTGGCCTCCTTCTGAGATCCCCGGCACTTAAATTCCAATATTCAACCAATTTAGTTCACTCCATATTATCAAGAACCCCTTAAGGTAGTAGGATAGATGGACAAAGTAGTTAGGAAGGCATATGGGATACTTGCATTTATTAACTGAGATGTGAAGTTTAAGAGCAGAGGGGCTATGCTGGAACTGTACAAAATGTTGGGTAGGCCACAGCTAGAATATTGTGTGCTCTTCTGGAATCTATATTATAGAAGGAATGTGAATGCACTGGAGAGGGTGCAGAGGAGATTTAGGAGGATGTTGCCTGGGCTGGAGAGTTTTAGTTATGGAGAGATTGGATGGACTAGGTTGTTTTCTTTGGAGTAGAGGAAGCTTAGGAAGATGTATAAAATTGAGCAACAAAAGGAAGAACTTTTTCGCTTTGTGGAGAGATTACTGACCATAGATTTAAGCTAATGAGCAAGAGGTTTACAGCGACTATGAGGAAATGTTTTCTTCCAGAAAATGGTGGGAATCAGGAGCTCATTGATGGTAAGGGTGGCAGAGGCAGAAATCCTCTTACCATTTAAATATTAAGTTGTGTGTTTGTATGATGCCAAAGCATGCAAGTCTCTGGGCCAAATGCTGGAAAGTGGGCTAGCACAGCTGGGTGCTTGTTTTTGACTGGTTCATAATCTGTTGGCTGAAAGGCATTTTACTGTGCTGGAGACCTGTTCTGACTCTGTACATGATTTGAAGGCACTGCAAAGGTTATGGATTTTGACAACATTCCGGCAACAATACTAAAGATGTGCTTCAGAAGTAACCATACCCCTAGCCAATTTGTTCCAGTACATTTTCAATATTGGATCGATCCACCTTGTGGAAAATTCCCCACGTATGTCCTGTACATCAAAATCGGCATAAAACCAGCCCTGCTAATTGCAAACCTGTCAGTTTCTCAATCATCAGAAAAGTGATAGAAAAGGTCATCAACACTGCTATCAAGCAGCACTCACAAGGGAGTAACTGCTCCCTGACATTTGGTTTGGATACTACCAGGGCCATTCATCTCTTAACTTCATTATGGCCTGTGTCCAAACATGGACAAAGAGATGCACTTAAGAGTTGAGGATAGAGTGACTGCCCTTGACATCAGAGCAGTATTTCATTGCGTGTCATTAAGAACTCCTAGCAAAGCTGGAGTCATATAACATGGCAACATGCCCTTCAGTCCAATTAGTCCACGCCGACCATATTCCCAAACTAAATTAGCTCCATTAGTCTGCATTTGGCCCTATTCATGTACTTATCCAAATTTCTTTTAATATTGTAACGCTCCTCATGACCTTTTCAAAAATTTCTCCTTTCACCTGAAAAAATATGCCCCCAATTTTGAATTCCCTCACCCTAGGGAAAAGACCCTTGCTATTCACTTCATGATTTTCTAAAGCTCCATAGGGTCACCCCTAAACCTTCTACACTCCAGTGAAAAAAGTTCCAGCCTATGTTTGTGACTCAAACTCTCCATTCCCATCAACATCCTGGTAAATCTTTTCTGAACCCTCTCCAATGTAATAATATCATTCCTATAACAGAGCAAGTAGAATTGCACACTCCAAAAGAGGTCCCATCATCGTCCTGTACAACCACAGCATGACATCCAAACTCCTGTACTCAAAGGTCTCAGCAATGAAGGCAAACGTGCTAAATGCTGCTTTAACCACCATGTCTACCTATGGTGAAAATTTCAAAGAATTGTGTGCCTGAATTCCTCGGCGCCTGGGTTGATGGGATTTGAGGGGAAATCTCTTGTTCACAGTCAGACCAAGTTCAAAGGAAGTTTGTTGTGGTTGGTGGAAGTTAATCAACTCCATTCGAGGATATCGGTGCTGGAGTTCTTTAAGGTAGGGCCATAGGTACAGCCATCTTCAGTATGTATACTGATTATTGCAGGATGCTGAGCACCACTTGAGACTCCTCAGATGCTGAAGCAGTCTGTGTCCAAATGCAGCAGTGCCTGTATTTTGTTTTCGCCCTGTGTGTGCAAATGCTGTTTGCCACTTATTACCCAATTGCCAGATAGTGACCATTTCCAACAAGAGAGAATTTATAACCATTGACTCTTGATGTTCAATGGCTTTACTGTTGTTGAATCTCTCACTGTCATCAATTAAACTGACCAGAAACTGAACTGGACTAAGCATATGCATACTGTCTACAAAAACTGGTCTGAGTCCTGGAATTCTACAGGTAATTCGCTTCCTGTCTCCCCAATGCCGGTCACAAGATACAAGTCAGGAGTGTAATGGAATACTCTCCCTCAACTACCTAGATGGGTACAATTCCACAATGAACACTGGTTCCTGGCTGCATGGTCTAGGCTAAAGCAGGCTGCTTGATTGGCAACCACTTGCAGTCATGCTCCCTCCCTCACTCACTCTCACTCCCTCGCTGTCATGCTCCGTCCTTCACAACATGCACTTTCAATTTCCTTCACTACCAGTGCACAATGACAGCAATATGTCACGTCAACAAGATGCACTGTAGTAAATTATCAAGGCTCCTTTGACAGTCTCTTCCAAAAGAAGGACAAGGGAAACAGAAGCATGGGAATATCACCATCTGCAAGTTTCCTCTAAGCCAAGCACCATTCTGACTTGGCACTTTATGCTGTTCCTTCTCTGTTGCTAGGTCAAAAACAAACAATTCTTTGCCTAACAGCACAGTAGCTGGCTGTAGACACTAACTAAAGCAGATGAAGACTTACCAACTTCTCTGGAGAAGGTAGGCATGAGCAATAAATGCTAACTCACCAAGCAATATCTAGATTCCATAAACAAATATAATGGAAGCAGCATGCTATAGACTGAGGTAAGCAATCCCAAAACAAGTGAATTAAGTCTAAACTGTAGTCGTGCTGCATCCAGTATGAATGGTGGTAAACAATAAAAGAAGAGGGGGAGAAGACTCCAGGGATATGCCCATTTTAATGGTGGGCGGCACGGTGGCACAGTGGTTAGCACTGCTGCCTCACAGCGCCAGAGACCCGGGTTCAATTCCCGCCTCAGGCGACTGACTGTGTGGAGTTTGCACATTCTCCCCGTGTCTGCGTGGGTTTCCTCCGGGTGCTCCGGTTTCCTCCCACAGTCCAAAGATGTGCAGGTCAGATGAATTGGCCATGCTAAATTGCCTGTAGTGTTAGGTAAGGGGTAGATGTAGGGGTATGGGTGGGTTGCGCTTCGGCGGGTCGGTGTGGACTTGTTGGGCCGAAGGGCCTGTTTCCACACTGTAAGTAATCTAATCTAATGCTCTCAGAGCCTAGCGCATAAATACAAAACATGTTGCTGAATAATTCAAAACCATTTTCATCCAGAAGTACTGAGTGGATAATCCATTTGGCCTCCTGAGATCTCCAGCACAAAAGTTAAATTTCAGTTCATTCTATTCAATTCACTCCATGTGATATTAACTAAACACTCAGTGCAGTGGATGCAGCATAGACTATGGGCAGTGATAGCCTCTGGCCTCTAATTGAGTTTGTCTAATAGCTATCCCTGGACTTATACCTGACAAATGCAAAATTGCTCAAGTTTATGTCCACAAAAAGGAGAGAAAATCCATTTTAGCCTACTACTGTCTCACCAGACTACTTTGAATGTTAGCAAAGTTATGAAAGGTGTTGACTGTACTATAGCATCATTTACTCACCAATTACTTACACAGTGATGCTCAGATTGGGATTTGCCAGAAGCGCACAACTCCTGCCCATATTGCAATCTTAGTATAACATGGACAAGACAATTGAATTTCAGAGATATAAGTATGACTACTTTTGACATTAAAGCAGCAGTTGATGGAGTGTGGCATTGAGGAGCCTTCGTTTCATTCTCAGGATATCAACAAGGGAGTTCTTGTGGACAGTGTCCTCAGCCACCTATCTTCATCTGCTTCACAAAAGAGCTTCCTCCCTCATGATTTGTGTGCAAAGGCTGTAGTATTTGCTCTTTACAAAAAGCACTGCAATAACTTGATAAGCTGCTTTCAACAGCAACTCCTAAACCCGCAACCTGTATTGTTTAGAAGGACAGAGAAAGTAAATCACTATTCCTCCTCCATTATTGGACCAAAACTTTGGAGCACCCTACCTAACAGCATTGGAAGCATTTAGAATAGACTACAGTGGTTCAAAGATGTGGCTGACCACCACCACCTGCAAAAAAAATTAAAGATCGTCATTAAATACTGGCTTCGTCATTGAAGTCCACACCCCAAGAACAAATAAAAAGATTTTTACTTTCCTCTCCATTAGTCATCGTGTCTTCGACTGTACATATAAAAGGCTCTGAATCTTTCTCCAGGAATCTTTTACATTAAGATGCTTCTGAAAGGACCTACCTCTTTAACCATTAGTCATATGTCCTAACATCTCCTGGGACATCATCAGTGTTTATCTGATTGTACTCCTTGAAGACCTTTGGGATGCTTCATTATCTTAAGTACAAGTTGTTATTGCTTTGAACTAGTCCAAGGAGTTTCTTGCATCGTGGTTGTTTTTCCGGTATACATTTTTTCTTTCTGACATGGGAATACCTATTTGGTTGCTTTGTTTTAACAGATGCACGGCTGCGAACCCACAAGCCACAGTTCTGCATTTTAAATAGAGCTCGTATTGGTTCAATAAAAGAGCAGTTCTGTAAGAGTTATCCATTTTTTTTCCGCCAGAAATATTGAAGAACCAAGTTATACCCATCTGCAGTTAGTCTTTTAGCAAAAAAGAATAGTTGTTGCAGTGCTGCACACTGGCTGAGAATTGATCCGGTTCTCAAATGTTGATTTGATTTAATTTGTGTGAACGCTTTGATAAAGGTCCAATGGTTAAAGCTTGTTTCAAAGTCCTACAATTAGCTTTGAGCTCAAACTTGAGAATGACAGAATATATACTGTTGTTCATTGTAGTAATGAAAAGCATTGTAAATAGTACTGCATAAGTATTTTGGCAGTACATGGCAAGTAGAAAATGTTTTACTAATTTTTTTGATAGCATTCACTATCAATGAGCTTGTGTTTTTAAAACAAACTCTAAAATCCCAAATGTTATTGAAACTGTATAATTGCCATAAATTCAGGTCAAAATGGAAACTCCTAATTTGTATATGCACAATGTTTGATATATTGATTTGTAATGTGACTGATGTACCACTTTCTTTTAAATGATTATGGATATACAAATTAAAGGAAGTGATCTTCGAATTCAGGACTCATCCATAGGATATAATGCTTAAACTCTATGATAGTCAACACTGACCATTTGTAGAGTATTCAGAAAATAGCAATGGTATTGTTTTAGGACTTCAAATTCCAAAATCTTTAACATTCATGAGCCAAGTAAAATGGGTATGACAAATCATTCAAATATTTGAAATGCTGAAAAGAAGAATAAATAATGTAAATGGAATCAGAATTTGTGAACTAAGAACATAGACCGAAGAGTAGGAGAATAAGAATTCTTACCTAAATTTGTAGCATTCCTGCATTTTAAATAGTTTGTGATACAAAACAATTAATATAATGTCAATTAATACATTAAAAGCTGAGTGATTATCTGATTTGAAGTAAGATTGGGATTATAATGCAGAGCATTAAGGAGTTTATCTTGATGGAAGTTAAGTGGGAAGTCTATATTGCCTTGAGAAATAGTCCTACCGAGTGGGTGCATGTACAGAAAATACCAAGTAGCTTTTAAAATAAAAATGAAAAAACTGTGGATTCTGGAAATCTGAAGCAAAAACAAATTGCTGGAAAGTCTCAGCAGTCTGGTAGCACCTGCCGAGAGAAATCAGAGTTAATGTTTCTGATCCAGTGACTCTTTAAAAATTACCAGATAACTTTTATTTTTCTGTGTTTACAGCAATATTGACATTAAAAAGATTGTGCTTGACTCTGTTTAGTATTGTCATGAACACAACAAATATATCAATTTATTTACACTGTATTCAGGAGTTTCTGTTTTCTACCTGAAACTACTATGATCTATCTTTGATTACTTTGAACATTTGCTCGTAGTAAGCAGATTATATAAATAGTGGCAAAAGACACAATATGTGGAAATTTATTTCTTTTATGCTCCCCATCTTTTCAGAAGGCAGTAACTGCCGCTAGGGTAACCATTCACTTTGTCTAAATGACCACGAACACCATCTACACTCCTGGATAGTGATGTCAAACTGTTAAGTCACAGAAATCGATACAGCCAAACCTGATTTTTATTTTGTCCCTCCCCCCTCCCCCGCAAGTCATCAGGCATCCACATTTTTCCTAGCTGGAGTTCCAAACAGTAACTTGAGGTGATGAATTTAAATGAACTGTACCAGACTATAGATACCAGGCCAGTTCTTTTCTTATTGTTTCTGCTAAGATCAACTAATTCAGAAAACAATGCAGCTATGACATTTATCTGAATTTTTTTAACCATATGTACCTATGGCTTTTGTTTACTATTTGTTGCACTGTTTTCCATATACTGTAGTATAGGTATGAAAAAAAAATGCAGAGGAGTTTTAAAAAAAAACTGTTCTCCTTTTTTAACTGTTCTGTTTTCTTGGAGCTAGTGATACACCTAAATTACAATTCCACAAGCATTGTATGTCCTCTGGTCCCCCTTGCTAGATGTCCATTATTCTTGTGTTGTCTTGATATTGAGTGTCAAGGTTAAAGAAAATTTCAGCAAATTCACATCATCCTGTCTCACACTTCACTGCACAGAGATGAGGATTAAGTACCAGTGTGACACCTCACTCCAATTTAGCTGTTGAATTGATGTGCCTTCACCATTCCCTAATACAGTACATTATCTTGGATCATAGGCAAATAATTCAGTCTGGTACTTGGCAGGTTTATATATCTGAGCATCATCTTATATGATTCCCACGCAGCCACTGGAAGAATGTCATAATTATTAATGGCTGTTCTATGTCAAAACAAAATGCACTCTTCTTGGTATGACTAAATATACAATTGGTGTATTTGAACTTTTAAATTGTTAGTAAAGATTTTGAAAGTCTTAGAGTAGTTTGCTTAGATATATTAGATACACAAATGTATCACAATTACAAGACTTAAGTATATTCTGAAGAAATATGAAAACATATTAAATGTATTTCACATTGTTATTTACACTTTCTTGGGGGAAATGCACAGGTAGCCACAGTGTCTGAGAAGTCAAGGATTATGGAGTTGGAAAAGGATCTTGTGTCACGCACAAAGGAAGTTGCAGAACTTCGACATAGACTAATGAGCACTGAAGGCTCAGGTAATGTGGATAGTACCTCTCCTCTCTTGGAAGAACTCAACAGTATGCGAGATAAGCTAACAACAATGAGTACAGAGCATAAAAATGAACTTGATGCACTCAAAGAAAAATTTGAAACCTCAGAAACAGCTCACCAAAAGATTGTTAGACAATTGCAAGCTGACAGTGGAAAAATATCCAAGGAGAATGAAATCCTGAAGTCCAAATTGGATCAAGCCAATATTGAAAATTCAGAGGTTATTAATCTGTGGAAATGTAAGTTGGAGTCTGCAATTGAATCTCATCAGCAAGCTATGGAAGAACTCAAGTTGTCTTTCAGTAAAGGAGCAGGTGCCCAAACTACAGAGCTCCTAGAGCTGAGAAGTACCTTAGAAATGCTTAAAACTGAGCATCAAATGGAACTTGAGAATATTAAAATTAAACAAGATTTTGAAAAGTCTAACTACCTAAAAAAGATGGAAGAACTAAAATCGCAACTATTAGCAGTTACTACAGAGAGTGAGAAAGGTACAGAAATTCTGAAGTCGCAACTGGAATCTGCTACAAATCAACACCTGGAAGAGATGGAAGAGACCTTGGCAAAGTTACAAAACACTCAATTGAAGGTAAAGGAACTGCAAGTGTTGCAGGATAAGTGTAATGAACAGGCCCAAATCATAGAAGCCCTAACAGCTAAAGTGACAATGGCTGAAGAAAAAGTGTTAGGATATGAATTGCTGCAAGAAGCTGAGTCTCAAGGTAAAGAGGAAATCAAAAGGCTTGAAGAGAAGCTTATGGTCTTTGAGTTACAAAGGAAAAGCAGTGAAGCTTTAAAACATTCTGAAGGTAGCAAGGTTTGTATAATTTTCCATCAATTTATTTTATTTTTCCATTTCTCATCCCCTTTTCAAATTATGAGCGCATTAATTATTTAATCACAAAGCAACCATAAAATTAATTAGCAGGGTGCTAGGAAGCTGTGGTAAGTTTTCTTTTCAGTTTAATATTTGTGAAATCTAAGAGGTTCTCTTGCAAATAAAAACTTTAATGTCCATTATCATCAAAAATAAAAAATAAGTTCAATACCACTGCTGACCATTTTCAGTTTGATTTATGAACTTCTGATTCTAGGTCATAAAAAAGACCTGTGATTCTTGCAACTCCAATCCATGATTTTAAAAGAATCAAGATTTTTTTTCCCCTTTGAATGATTTTGCCTCTTGCTTTTTACAGGGTCCAGTATTTTTGTCAAATGGATCTGGCTAGCAAAGTGTTACGAAATCAATCTGTACCATATTCTTAAGAATATTAAGTTGTGAAATTTCTATAGGAAGAAAATGAAGTGATCAATTTGCAAATGTTTTCAGGATTAATATCATGTCCACATGTTTCTACAGCCTGTGATTATCATGTGTAATAAATATTTTTGATATTGAAATGTAAGTTTTGAGCATATCTAGCATGTTATTGCATAACAGAAGTCAATTTTTCCAGAATCTGTACAGTGTAGGAATGGTATGGTATCATTGATGGTTTGCAAAGTATTTTGCTGTGATGTAGGCTGTTCTTTCTACTGATCCTTTTTATAAAGGAGTATTATTGAAATTTTCATATGATCTTTTAGCATGGGAAATACATTGCTCTCGTAAAGTACTGTATTTTTCACCTAGATGTTATAGGCTTGCTCTTAATGTTTGATTTAATTAAGCATTGAACTTTGTTCTTCGTATCCCTGTAATGACATAATTGATATCACATTTAATTTAGAAGCTGCATTTCTTTTTCTTTAAAAAAAACTGCTCATTTTGATAGCTGAATGTTTATTATAGGTATTGGCGCATGTATACATGTGGTAAATGCAATCTATTCCCAAATTGTCAACCATGACTACTGTAATATGGACACTTGAAATGCATGACCACTATTGTACATTTGAAGACTTTTTTCTTTATCTTTAGCCATGGCAATGTTTGAATATCTGCATATATTTTGCCTTTGAATTATTATTCAAAAATAATCTAAATGATATATAACAGTACATTATGGAATATGTTAAATATTGATTTCATTGTCTTATACAGACTAAAACTAAAAGTTGTCTTCATTTCAGTGTGCATTTTGCAGTTTTCAGAATAAACAAAACCACAGACACACATCTGTATTAGCTGAACAGAATAACTCATTTAGGTGAATTTTTATGTTAGTTAATATTTGACGATCAGCATTCAATTCTTACTACAGAATTGTTCAGTAAAGTAGAACATCAAGATATGAGTTGGCCTAAATTTGAAGGGATGAGGTATTTTCAGGTGCAGATTATTGTATTTTGAGTGAATAATTATGCTGCATTAGACTTTGACTGTTAGTGCCAAATTGTTTCATACCATGTATTTGTATGCTATTTATTGATTTATCTGCATTGTTAATTTTGATTAAAACAAATAACATTTTTACATTTCTATTAATTTATTCTGCTAAATTAAAGCTGCAATATTCAAAATAAGAAAAGTCAAATGTTTTACGGGAGGAATATTTAAACATAACTTTCACAGAAATCAGTCTTGAAAATTTACCCAGCTCTTAATTTCTTTGAGCAACCTACCTCATGCTTAAATAGTTACATAGGAGCTAACCAACCTGCCCCATCTACTATTAATACTGTAGAAGCTTAAAAATAGAAATTTGCAATCACAACAAATTCCACGCTGTACATCTCTACGACTCTAAATAATATATGTATTTCTGTGTTTTTGTTCATGTATTGTTTTGGTCATGTTTGGAAAATTCAAGTTGAACTGTGTTTAAAAATTTAAAAAAATTGTTTTGTCTATTGTAGCTTTAAATTTGTTTTTTTTTTCTCTTTTGAGTTTATTCTTGATTTCTGTTATTTCAGGACATTCATCTGTTTTGCTTTTTATTTTTTGCAATGAATTTGCATGCTTTTATTAGGTTACTGATTTGACCAAACAGCTTGAGGAACAAGCTCAGGCAGTTGTTAATTTGGAGAAAAACCTGGCTATAGTGAGTCAGGATAAACAAATTTTGGAACAGCAACTGCAATCCATGGTAAGTGGCTCATTGCACTTCATCTTCTGAGTGGCAAAGTCTGTTTGAGATAGAAATAAAGTACTGTTTATAGTATTTTTTAAAATAGGTGCCTTGTGAAATATGGGTTTTCATAAGCTGAAATCTTTCTACTGTTCGTCTTTTATCAAATAATTAGAACATTCAGTACTTGTTTAGTTACTGTTCGTGATGATGCTTGAGTGTTTACATTTGTTTACTGAAGCATACAAGCTAATGCCAATACTTTAGTAGTTGCTATTTTACATTAGTCTTTAACAGTGTTTGAGACTTCATTTTTGCAATTATAAATTTCCTGAATAGAAGTTATCGGAGTTATAAAAACCTGTTACGATAATACGTTGTTCTTTTTTTTCCCCTTCAAATGTAACGGCTGTGGTAAGTGGCACAAAGGTTTACTAACAAACGTATGTTGTCCAGATAAGCGACAAAAATGCTTCCTTGATATTCTCTGGTGCCTAAAAACGCGTTTGTTGTGATTATTGCAGCGTTCCTATATTTAATATTATTGTATGTGATTATTATATATTACTTGTTGAAAATCCTTTTATAATCTTGAGCATTGAGGGAGTACTATTAATTTTTTAACCTGGGATGAAATGACTTGAAACTTTTAAGAGTAGTGTGCTTACTTTCAGAAGGAAAAGCTTGACAGCACATCAGAGACACAGCAAAAACTACAGCAGACTATGCAAGGTCAGTTAAACTTATTCAAGTACAATAAAGGGTTTCCCTGCTTGAATTTACTGAGGGCATAAGACGTTTGCAGCAAAGATAATGGTTCAAGGAATTAAAGATAACGTGGTCAGATGAATAAAGAGATAGTTGGAGGACCAAAAGTGATTAGTTGGGTTGAATGAACATCTCTCAGCTGTAAAGATGTGACAACTTCCACACAAGTCTGTATTTGGATACTTGGTATGAGATGTTGAGAGTTAATAGCAAATAATCAAAATTTGCTCATGTCATTAGATTTTAAGATGCAGTTGATAGAAATGAAGATCACAAAAGACTTCAGGGTAATGCATGCTAGCAGGATGGTCAGAGAGATGGTGAATGAAGTTTGGGGTGGAAAATATGAATTTCTTCTGGGAAGAAAAAGGTAGGGTTGTGTGCAAAGTGTGATACCATTGTGGAAGGTGAATAGAAAGACTTTATGCATGCTGTGGTTCTGTTCGCCGAGCTGGAAGTTTTTGTTGCAAACGTTTCATCCCCTGGCTAGGCGACATCATCAGTGCTTGGGAGCCTCCTGCGAAGCGCTTCTTTGATGTTTCCTCCGGTGTTTATAGTGGTCTGTCCCTGCCGCTTCCGGTTGTCAGTTGCAGCTGTCCGCTGTAGTGGCTGGTATATTAGGTTTTTGTTGCAAACGTTTCGTCCCCTGGCTGGGCGACATCATCAGTGCTTGGGAGCCTCCTGCGAAGCGCTTCTTTGTTGTTTCCTCCGGTGTTTATAGTGGTCTGTCCCTGCCGCTTCCGGTTGTCAGTTTCAGCTGTCTGCTGTAGTGGTTGGTATATTGGGTCCAGGTCTATGTGTTTGTTGATGGAGTTTGTGGATGAATGCCATGCCTCTTGGAATTCCCTGGCTGTTCTCTGTCTGGCTTGGTCTATGATAGTAGTGTTGTCCCAGTCGAATTCATGTTGCTTGTTGTCTGCGTGTGTGGCTACTAAGGATAGCTGGTCGTGTCGTTTCGTGGCTAGTTGATGTTCGTGTATGCGGATTGTTAGCTGTCTTCCTGTTTGTCCTATATTGTGTTTTGTGCAGTCCTTGCATGGTATTTTGTACACTATATTCGTCTTGCTCATGTTGGGTATCGGTTCCTTCGTTCTGGTGAGTTGTTGTCTAGCCACGAAACGACACGACCAGCTATCCTTAGTAGCCACACACGCAGACAACAAGCAACATGAATTCGACTGGGACAACACTACTATCATAGGGCAAGCCAGACAGAGAACAGCCAGGGAATTCCTAGAGGCATGGCATTCATCCACAAACTCCATCAACAAACACATCGACCTGGACCCAATATACCAACCACTACAGCGGACAGCTGAAACTGACAACTGGAAGCGGCAGGGACAGACCACTATAAACACCGGAGGAAACATCAAAGAAGCGCTTCGCAGGAGGCTCCCAAGCACTGATGATGTCGCCTAGCCAGGGGACGAAACGTTTGCAACAAAAACTTCCAGCTCGGCGGACAGAACCATAGCAACGAGCACCCGAGCTACAAATCTTCGCACAAACTTTGGACTTTATGCATCATAAACACAACTTTTTATTGCACTTGTAGCATAGTAAAGCTTCGCAAGGCACATCACAAAGCACTACCAAATAAAATTTGACACCAGAGCTGAAAAATGTGTTGCTGGAAAAGCACAACAGGTCCGGCAGCATCCAAGGAGCAGGAGAATTGACGTTTCGGGCATAAGCCCTTCTTCAGGAGTCTTTTTTTTTGCTGGGGTAGAGCTGACTGCAGGGAATGTAGGTAGCGGTGCATGCTGCAAGCGTGGAGCGGAGGATCTGGAGGGAGATCTGTTGCTGGAGGCTTCGGATTTGTTGTAGGTACTGGTTGTCCTGGTTGGTTCCAAATTTTGTTGGTTTGAACGTAGTCCGGAGTCCATGCGGGGTCAGTCAGTTCCGTAGACAGGTGCTGAGGAAGGAGATGTGGCTGTGGTAGTGAGTCTGTTCGAGGACGTGGCCGAAGAGTTTCAGGGCAGCGGAGATGACCTGGGGGTGTGCAGTGAGAGAGGGACTCACTGAAATCCTTGTAGAGGGAGGAAGAGAGCTTCTTCAAGGAAGGCATCCTTGCAAGAGGAATCGCAGTAGGTTAAAATCAACTCTGAGAAAGTGAGGACTGCAGATGCTGGAGATCAGAGGTGAAAAATGTGTTGCTGGAAAAACGCAGCAGGTCAGGCAGCATCCAAGGAGCAGGAGAATCGACGTTTCGGGCATCAGACCATGTTGTCAGGGCAGATGACCAAAACCTTGCTCAGTGAGCTAAGTTATAAGCAGTGCCTTAAAAGAAGAAAGAGGAATGAAGACTAGAGGAGGGAGTTTGAGTGTAGGGCTTTGGCCGCTGAAGGTGGAGGCAAGTTGAGTCGAGGCATTCAGAAGGAAATAGGATTATTATCTGTAAAGGAAATTGTAGGGAGGAGCTAGAGAATAGTTGTAGTGAATTGCTCATTTGGACAATCGGTTGAATGTCATTCTGTACTATAACAATTAAGATTCTATAAAGCATTGGGAGGGTAGAATTTAAGAAGCCAGCTAAGAGTGCATTGAGATAATGAAGCCTAATGATTGTTAGTGCATAGTTGAGAACTTTAGGGACCACTGAGAATGAGGCAATTAGAATTGGGCATGTCAGAGGTGGGAATAGGTGGCCTCAATGGCACGGCTACATGATCAGCAGCTCATCTTGAGGTCAGATATGTAATGAAGATTGCAAAGTCTGTTTCAGCCTCTGGCAGTTACCTGGGAGAAATATGGAGCTGCTGGCAAGGGAGTAAAGCTTGTCATGCTGACCAAACCAATGGCTTGGTTCTTTTGTAATGAAGGTGTAGGTGCATACCTTTGAGAGAGGAAGCTGGCCAGGACTGACTGAAAGCACAGTGTGCTGAACATTTAAAAAATGTAACATTTGGTTGATACAAATAGCTGGTGCTGTGTTGCCATGGTACAAAAGAAAATTCAAATTCGACCGATCAAAATCCAATCATATTTGAATTTAGTGTTTTGATGACCTAAAACCAATGAAATGATCAGTCGTTTGGGGTATAAAACTTGACATTTTGAACAATTAGGGGAGAACTGCTAAGAGCACCAACAAAATAGATGGTTAGCTGAATAGTTCTCTGAAATGTACTCATCCATAAGAAAAATTGTGCAGCAGAAGACCAAAGAAGAGACAACCCAGAAAAATAGGAAAATCTCCAAAGGAGAATCAACAAAGCTGACTGGTTTTGAAACATGATTAAGTTTTTTGTAAATCTTAATCGGAGTTGTTTTATCAGATCAGTATTGTAGAGTGGAAGGTAAAAGATAGGTTTAAGAGAAAGGACTAAATAATTATGGACTTAAACAATAAAATTGTTGATTTTTACTTTAGTGAAATCTGGAATAGTTCTTTGCCTCTCAAAATTTAATGGATTGTGGCGCGAGGTGAACTTGTCTCTGCGTCAGGTTTAAATTAGCAGAGGGTTTTACCCCATGTCGTAACACTTCCCAATATGTAGTTTGAAAATTTTGCTCAATCATTGCTTTATATTTGATGAACAGTCAGACAGTTTAGAGACAGTGGAGGTGCCAAGAGGGGTGGTGATGAGATAGAGCTTTACGTTATCATTATGCATGTGGAAATTCATGTGTTTTCAGATGATATTGTGTGAGATTAGAAAGAAGGAAAATCTCTCGAGTGCAAACTAGGGCTAGGGTGAAGCTGGTTTTGGGGTGGGGGGGTGATCTTAGAGGCCTGGCTAAGGAGGAGCGTGTCAGAAGCAGCTAACTAGAAGACTTGTTTTTAGTGACCAAGAAATCCAAGAGCTTCTGCACATTGTTGGAGGAAAAAAAACCAAAGAAAACAAGGAAAATTTACAGCCCAGGAACAGGCCCTTCGGCCCTCCAAGCCTGAGCCGATCCAAATGTACTGTCTAAACAAGTCAGTCAATTCCTAAGCATCTATATCCCTCTGCTCCCCACCTGCTCATGCATCTGTCCAGAAGAATCTTAAGTTAATCTAACGTGCCTGCCTCTACCACCTCTGCTGGCAACACATTCCAAATGCCCACCACTCTGTGTGAAGTACTTGCTGCGTGTATGCCCTTAAACGTTCCACCTCTCACCTTGAAAGCATGATCTCTCGTTATTGAATCCTTCACCCTGGGAAAAAGCTTATCTTTATCCACCCTGTCGATACCTTTCATGATTTTGTAAACCTCAATCAGGTCCCCCCTCAATCTCCTTTTTTTCTAATGAAAATAAACCTAACCTATTCAACCTCTCTTCATAGCTAGCACCTTCCATACCAGGCAATATCCTTGTAAACCTTCTCTGCACCCTATCCAAAGCGTCCACATCCTTTTGGTAATGTGGTGACCAGAACTGTACACAGTATTCTAAAAGCAGCCGAACCAATGTCTTGTACAATTTTAACATGACTTGCCAGCTCTTGTAGTCAATACCCCATCCAATGAAGGCAAGCATACTATATGTCTTCTTGACCATTCTATCCACCTGTGCAGCAACCTTCAGGGTACAATGGACCTGCACTCCCAGATTTCTCTGCTCATCAACCTTTCCCAAGGCTCTTTTGTTCATTGTATAATTCGCTTTAGAATTAAACTTGCCTAAATGCATCACCTCACATTTGTCTGGATTGAAAGGTTTAAGAAGATCGTAGTGGAGAAAAGAAGTTAGGGGTTACTTTCACCTTCCGTAATGATGTTTGCATGCTGAACTATTTTGGCAGAAGAGGATAGTATCTCATAGTATTTGTATTCCAGCTGGGTCTGAAAGGCTAACCCAGTTGTCCATTATATCAGTCTTTCTCCTTTTGATTTGCGGGAGCACAGATGAGGATCATCCCAGAATAATAACCAGGATATGACATTGGTTTTCATAGTGACAAGGGCATGAGAGAGAGAAATAATATAACTGAGCAGATTGGTGCCGAGTGAAATGATATGATGAATGAAATTTGGAATTTTGAACATGCAGTTGCAATTGTACTTGGAAAGCATTGTTTTACAAGAATAAATGCAGTTGTAACAAGGTTGGTCTGGGTAGTAAGTGACATAAGGAAGTGATCAGAGTTGGCCTTAAGTTACATAAATCATTAGCAGATAGCCTATTTAAAAGAATCTAAAGCCACTAAAGTGAAAATAGAATAATTGCTTCATGTCGAGATATGAAACAAAGTCGAAGTTGAACATTTCTGATTTTGCTTCAGCTGATGTTATGATATTGTTTGCAGTTTTGGACACCTTTGTGGGAAAGATGTAAAAGCAATAGAAAAGGTCTGCTGTGTTCAAGAGGATGTTACCTGGAATGAATAGTTGCATTTATAAAGAGAAACTTGAAAATTTATTGTTTTTTTAAATGTACTGAAAAGGTGAAGGTCTCCTTCATCGAGATTTTCATGTTTCTGAAGGATTGTGATCAAGTTTGTTGAGGTTTGTGTGGCTTTAACAAAATGGAGCAGAAAGAATCAGTGATAATTTGAAAACCCTATTGTTACGACACTGGGTAAACTCCTCTGCTAATTTAAACCAGCAATACAGATAAGGTTCGCCCCTTGCTTAATCTGTTAAAATTCAAGAGGCAAAGAACTATCCCAAAAGTCCCTATTTAAAGTAACAATTAACAACTTTTTTTTAGTCTAACAGAGAATATTAACTAACAGTTACTTAGAATTCCTTTCTCTCAAACCTACCTTTTACCTCCCCCCTTACAATACTAGTCCGATTTTTGTTTTAAATCCCAATTGCGATTTACAGAAAAATAATCACTTTTCAAAGCCAATCAGCTTTGCTGAGTTTCCTCTGTAGATTCTCTCTCCAAATCAGTTTCAATGTTTTTTCTGTGCAAACTCCTTCTCCAGACATGTACCTCTCAGAGTTCTTAATAGCAGCCTATATCTTTTGGTCATTTGACAGTTCTCTTTGCTATTCTGGCTAACTATTCAAAAGGTCTGATATTTATACCCCAAAACAACAGATCATTTCATTGGTTTTAATATTATCAAAATACTAAATTCAAACTTAATTGGAGTTTGGTTTGTTGGTGCATAATTTAAATGATTGGCCGAATCTGAATTTGTTTTTGTCTCATGGCAACCCAGCTATACTAGCTGTTTCAACCAAATGTTACATCGTTACCTTGTACCCCAACACCTTTATAAAGGGGCGGGTGAGAATTCTGCGCCACAAATCATTTTTGAAATACAGCACATAAATTCTTAAGAAAACTAGATAGTGATTTGAAAGGATTGTTGACTGTAGTAGATAAGCCAGCATGTTAGACATTTCCACTTTTGCTGGTTTCTAGGGCCTTTGTTACTTATTTGTGATTCTTCTTTTGGGAGTAGGAAATAGATTGGAATCCGGTTGCTGATCATTAACCAGTAGCTGCTTCTTGAAATGTGTGGGCATTAATATAATGTTTGACTCATTCTGGGAGGAATCATTGCAATTGGCCATCCTGCCAATCTTAGTTGTGTAGGTTTACACATGAAGATGGCCAGTTGAGGGAGGTGTTTGCACCCAAAGAGCTATCCTCCAGCATGAGCAATTGAAGTGTTTGGAAACCTGATGTGGTTGAAAAAATTGAATACCTTTGAAAGGATAATAGCCATTCCTAAATGCCTGGGGCATAAATAGTTATTAGTATTTTTAATGATTTTATCCCATGGTCTTAAGTAAACTAAAATATGTTCTTAATGTTTCATTTTCATAATTTAGAGACGCTTGTCGAATTGAATGTGAAAGAAGAACAGAACATATCACTATCTTCTGAATTATTAGAGCTAAAATCTCAGCTTGCTGGTGAGCATTTTGTGAATTCATAAAGCTGATTTTCAAATAAGTTTTCGTTTTCTTTTTCTTGTGTAAAGTGTAAAAAAGAATTTGCCCATCAAGGAAGGCATTAACTAAGCTGACCTATGTTTCAAGGATCGTGAAACCATTCACCACTATCAATCATTATCTTCTCTGCTTTTAATTGGCAGAACCTTTTGAGAGTTCAATTATGTTTCCATTTCCCCAGATCCAATTTACAGCTACTGGACTGCTTCATTCAAGCATCCCAACTCTGAATCTTGTCCATGTGCCTAAATGACTGAATATGTTAATTCATTGTAGGAGTAATCACCCAGCCTTGCTATCAGTTCAAGGTTAAACCACTGCACGATCCACCATGCTGTATGTGGTACTATTGGGGAACCTCATATTAATGGGAAATTGAAATTATTTGCCTCATTTCATCTTGACAAATGGGAGTGGGGAATAGAAGACTCAAGTATTTTATCAGGAAGAGGCAAACATAAATTCTGAAAAGGAGGGAGAATGGAAATGGAAGGAGGGAGAAGAGGCATGTTTAAGATGCTTTTGAAATGAGGAGATTCCAAGATTCAGAGGGTCGTAGCATAATGACTTAGTTACCACTGAAAATAAGGAAGAAGAGATAGCTGGGGAGCCCACCAAGGTGAGACAGAATATAGGGCATTGAAGGATTTTAAATGAGCTCGGCAGTTTATTAATCTAATCGGTCACTGAGACCAGAGCAGTTTAGCCGATGACTGAGGAAACAGTCAGTGACTTCAAATGTTGAGGAGGCAGTGGAAATGTTTGAGGAGAATTTTGTTTTCAAAGGGTCAATTTCCACAATCGTCTTTTTAGGAGACCCAGCCTGTTCAGCCTCTCCCGATAGCTCAAATCCTGCAACCCTGGCAACATCCTTGTAAATCTTTTCTGAACCCTTTCAAGTTTCACAACATCTTTCCGATAGGAAGGAGACCAGAATTGCAACAGTGGCCTAACCAATGTCCTATACA